>NW_022983217.1:0-93042 GCF_011762595.2 Tursiops truncatus | reverse complement strand
AAGCTCTGGAAGACCAGGTGGAGGGAGGCCCTCACGTTGAGTGATGCCCAGGTCACAGACCTGCGCAGCTTGACTGTTTGTTTAGTTCAAGTCCTGCTCTGAGGTGCTCTGGTCAGCTCTGAGGCGGGGGGTGAGACAGGTGAGCTGCGGGTGCCTCTGCAATGAGGGTTATGTGCCCACAGTTCCTGTGTGCCCAGCCCTGCCACGGTACCTGCAAGGGTAGCTCTGTATCCTGGGAGGGGCTGACCACGAGAGCCCGGGGCTGGGGTGGGGGTGGGGTACCTGCCCAGGTGAGCTCCATATTCTGGGATTGGTCTGACCACGAGAGCCCCATGGGCTGCTGGGGACCGGGTAAAGGGATGTCAGGACAGTCAGTGAAGCCACCGAGGATATACCTCCAGTTGCTCCTAATTCCTAACCCTGTGGTCATTTACCAACCACCAGGACAGTGGTATTCTGTATTAGTGTTCAATGATGCCTTCTTTTGTCTTACATTAGTCCCAGAGTCACAAAGAAATTTTGGCTTGTGAGTGGCAGGACTCAAACATACAACTAAAAACAATACTTCCGGGCCGTCTGGCCCCAAGGGTGCAAAAATTCCACACCATTCTTTGGGGAAGCTTAGCTAAAGGACCCTAAAAGTTCTACCGCTGGAAAAGGAAACCCTCCTTCAATATGCAGACGACATTCTGATCACAGCCCTACTAAGGAGGCCTTGAACTACCAAGCCAATAAAGGATAGAAGTTGTCAAGAAAAAGCTCAAATATCACAGACTGCGGTGACTGCCTGGGCTTCATTCTCACAGAAGGTCCAGAGAAGCCCATCCCAGGAAAGGGAAGAAACCATTTTCAGCCTTACCCCTTTCTAAAACTAGAAGACAGCTTAGGGGTTCATGGGGGAGGCCAGGTTTGCTGCTCTGAGATCCCTAACTACAGTCTACTAGCTGGGGCCTCTATATGAAACACTGAAAGGAAAAGATGATGATCCTTTGAATAGAATCCAGAAGTGGCCTTTTCAAGAATGGAAAGAGCAGTCAATTAAGACCCTTGCCCCTGGAACTCCCTAATTTAGCTAAACCCTTTGACTTTACATTCCGGTGAAAGTGAATCGCCATTGGAGAATTAGTGCAAAAACGGGACCACTTGAAAGGGAACAATGCAAGAATGCCATCCAGGTAGGATAAAACTACGGTCACTAAGGGGCTTGGCCCACTGCCACATCTGCCAAGATACTGGCGGTATTAAAAACCTGGAAAATCAGCAGCCCAAAAGGCAACCTCCCTCCTAAGGAAAAGGACCCAACGTGGTGATCCTAACCACCAACCATGCCTGAAGTTGCAGGGTTCGCTCCGTGGGCACACCGACCTCGAGTGAGGAGCCCTCCACTCCAACATACAGAGAGATAAACGGGGGCAACAGGGCACCATGGACGACTCGTGTGAACATCCTTGACCTTGGAGTTTCTCTCAATAAAAACAACAAGTGTGTGTGTGTCCCAAAAGAGTAGACTACTGCTTGCAGGACTTACTGCACCCAGAGGGAGCTAATAATTTGGCTGCGGGGAACAGTATACCACACTGTCACCATAGAAAAGCCTACAGACACCGTGATGATGGTGGCCAATAGACCGGCTGGACTCCTGTTTACTTCAAAAGGCGTTGACTCAGTAGCCATCATGGTCCTTGGTCACCACTGACCCTGGAATGTTGGAGTTGAGCGGGCAGGGCTCTGACACCTGTGCTGTTTGTACGTTACTTCAGGGGCCTAATTGAAGAAAGCGCAGACTACTGGTTCAGAGCATCTAGGTATGGCAGAGGAGAGGTCAGCCTAAGGTGGCCGAACAACATGTGGGGCGGTGTGAACCGGCCCCACAGCGTCCTATGCAACATCTCTTTCCTGCGACCCTTAAAGGTCATTAGATCTATAACACTTCCAATGCTGGTGCTCAGGTGGACGAAACAGGGAGGCAGGGGTCCTGGGACAATCAACGTCCCGGGAGGCTGCTGGGAGAAGCTATGACCCTTCGCCCCAGGGTATGGGGCTCCCAACTCATGCACTCAGCAGTTACAGAAGAAGGCGGCACCCTCAGCACTCAAGAATGAGGAACGGGACAAAAGGCAGAGGAGGGGTTTGTCCCAGCAAAGCCATTAAAAATCCCTGGGAGATAAAAAATTAGAATATGGGCAAATTAAGTCAAGTCTAACCTTTTTTATCCTTGTGCTTGTCTAATTTCAACGTGCTCCTAGGGTCCGGAAGCAGAGGTTCCACACCCGGCACTCAGACCAGATTTTCTAGTGCAGAATGGCTGGTTCGACACCTCAGCTCCTGGGGGGCCCAGTGCAGACTCCACGATATCGAGCCTGAGCTACAGCCAACCCGCCCTCGGGAAAATAGGAAAAGCTCGCGCCTCCCTACCCCCCACTGAATTCGACAGGATCTCTACACAGCAGCCCAGCCCACAGCCCACGGGGTAGTGCATGCTCTCACCTCTCCATTCTCTGATCAAATATAAAGGTTTCCTGCTTGTGAACCAAACTCAGTCTCGATCTGTTGGCCCAATGACACTGGGCAGGGGGGACACTGTTGGGTCCACTTCTGGAGGATCAGTAAAAGAAATTGAGATATGTAACCTCAATGAACAGATGTGTGAGCCAAATGTAGTTAAACATAGAAACAGTGTATAAGGCTCGGGTAAAATAAATGTTTTTAACACTTCCATTTGATAATTCCATCACTTTTTATAAGCAAGTTCAGTGAAAAGGTTTGTCTTCTTTTGTCAGGTCAATATTAGAGAAACGAAGTGATTTCTTTCCAAGGATGCTACAGCTATAATCTGGTTAAACCTTCAATCTTGGTTTAAATGCTTTCCATGAAAAATGATACCTCTCTTTTCAGCTCCCCCATTTCTTGAGAAGTATAAAATCTTATAATTTATTATACCAAAGGGGAAAGGTGGGAGAGGATAAATTACAGTTGGAATGAAACACATACACACTGCTATGTATAAAAATAGATTTCATCAACAAGGAACTACTGTATAGACAGGGAAATACACTCAACATTTTGCAATAAGCTATAAGGGGAAATACTCTTTGTGAAAAAGAATAGATATTTTTATTGACCTCATCTATCAATGAGCAGTTAAAGTGTAGCCTAAGGGAAGCTGGTGGTGAGTGCTTCTGACCCTGAAAGATTCAATCATCTAAAGTTTGGGACTCTGCCTACTTCCCAAGGCCCTTAATTGAACATATGTGTAGCTGTAGCTTAAAAACCTCCCCAGTTTGGGTTTCGGTGGGAGACACTGATTTTGAAAAAGCCCTGGTGTTCTCCTTACATGAATGGGACTCTTCCTACTGCTAAAAACATGTCTGTCACACCCAGAGGATGTATACCATCCGGATCGGGAAGAGTGGAAAAAGGCATCTTTCATCTCCTCACTCTGGTGCTCGGGTTCACCCTCCAGCGTCTTTACTAACAGTCTCCCCACTTGAGAGATGCAGCATGTAACACCTGTTGGTACAGTGGAATTTGTCCAGAGGATGAAGCGGATAGGGATGAGGAACAATGAGAGACAAGCTAGGTGTTCAGACAGGCACATGTCAATCTAATTTCCAATCAGGAAGACGAATTGACCAAAGGCTCAGGGTTGCCATGGAAACAGTATAGGGCTTGAGGAAATCCCGCTGCTTGTGCCATTCCCATAAACACGAGTTGAACAATGGAACTCAGGGCAGTAAAATTCACAAAACTGCAGAGTTGAAAATACCATCACTGAAAAATGTCTGAGGAAAGTCAGAGAAAAGGACTTGTAAGCAGGGAGAATGGCAGGAAAGGGATTTGTTTAAGGAGGTAGCAAGGACTCGACATAAGCACAAGAAAAGGAGCTGAACATTGCCAACATGCCAAAATTGAGTTGGCCAAAAAGGGTGTATGCGTTTTTTCTGTATATATCAAGAAAAGGGGCATACACTTTTTAGCCAACCAAAAGGGGGCACTGGAAGTCAATACTACAAAAAGTTATCACTCGCATCAGTCAGAAGAGCCATCCTCATAAAAAGTTTAAAACAACAGAAATGCAGGGACAGGGCAACGAGAAGAGGGAGCCTGTGAGACTTATAGTGGAAATGTATATTGCCAACGGCCATTCGGAGAAGTGTATTGTGTTTTACTAAAGCATCTAAAAAATGAGCTACAGAAGCATAGGCACTTGCACTCATGGGCGTATATCTTGGGAAAACAAAAATCGAGAGGACACAGGCACCCCAATGTTTACCCCCCTCTGTTTAAAAGATCCTCGAATAGGATATAACTTAAATGTCTCTGGAGGGAAAAATTGGATAGAGATGTGGTACCTTAGGTAGAGTGGAATATTATTCAGCCTGGAAATCAATGGAAATATGGCCAGTTGTAACAACTCCGGAGGAGTTACGTATGATCATTCTAAGTGACAGAATCAAAAAGAAAAGACACATATCATAAGATATCACTTAAAGGTGGAATCAAAATGGCTACACATGAAATAAATTACAAAACAAAAACACATAGTCAAATATGTAGAAAACACGCATAAGGCTGCTAAACGGGAAAGTGGGGAGGCGTGAGGCATCATCCAGGAGGTTGAAATAGCAAAGATACCATTCCAAATACCAAATGATAATCAACAGGCCTACACGGTAGCTAAAGAACTGCACTCAGCACACTCAAGTCACCGGAAAAGAATATATACGACTGGTAAGAATCTGAAAAGAATTTATGATGTCTCTCTGTACGTGAATCAAGTGGATGTACAGCAGCAACAGAAACAGAGCTTTGAAAACTTCAGCTGTAACCAATATAGTAATAAATTGAAAAAATAAACGACATAAGAGACAGAGAAACCTCTACAACTTTCCTCAGGGACGGTGATGCAACATGGATTGAACACATCTAGACCCACAGCAGGATGAGACATAAGGCTGGAAAACTGTTGCGCTAAGAGAAATGTGAGGTTGGGTGAGGAAATGCAACACCCTTTAAAGTAATACTACCTGGTACCATTCAATGGGTCCCAAATCTGCAGTTCAAGGGATCTTCCTACAGCTAAAACATGCATGGAAAACCCAGAGGACTGTACACCATGTGATCGGGAGGTTGTCTAAAATGCCCCTCATTTATCTCTCCTGGTGCTCTGTTCACCATTCCAGCCACGATACTTAGAATCTCCCCACTTGGAGAATCAGCACATTTAAACTTCTGTTTCACACATTGCAAATTGTGAGGAGATGAACGGGAAGAGGGGAACCAATGAGAGAAGAGTTGTAGGGTGGACGGCACATATCACTCTAATTTCCCATTAAGAATAAGAATTAAAGAAAGGTCAGCCTGCCTCGCGGAAGCCAAAGAATAGGGCCTGAAGCAATCCTGCGGGTTTGAGGCCAGCTCACAAAGAGCAACTTAAAAAAATGGAGCTAGGGTCACTGCAATTCACAAACCTGCAGAGTTATAAATGAAAACTTAACGTCCAAAAATATGTTGAGGTAAGGCAAAGAAAGAGGATCTGAATGCAAGACAGTATTGCAAGAAACAGATTTCAAGAGATAGATTGGACTCGTCTTTAACGCACATGAAAAGCGGCAGAATTTCGACAATGATGCAGTTGGCCCAAAAAACGCATACGCCCTTTTGGGCCAACTGCATCATTGTCGAATTCTGCCGATTTTCATGTGCGTTAAAGACGAGTCCAATCTATCTCTTGAAATCTGTTTCTTGCAATTCTGTCTTGCATTCAGATCCTCTCTTTGCCTTACCTCAAATATTTTTGGACGTTAGTTTTCATTATAACTCTGCAGGTTTGTGAATTGCAGTGACCCTGAGCTCCATTTTTTAAGTTGCTCTTGGTGAGCTGGCCTCAAACCCGCAGGATTGCTTCAGGCCCTATTTTGGCTCGGCGAGGCAGGCTGAGCCTTTCTTTAATTCTTATTCTTAAAGGGAAATTAGAGTGATATGTGCCCGTCCCAAACCCCTACAACTCTTCTCTCATTGGTTCCCCCCTTCCCGTTATCCTCCTCACAATTTGCAAATGTGTGAAACAGAAGTTTAAATGTGCTGATCTCCAAGGGGGAGATTCTAAGTAGCGTGGCTGGAATGGTGAACAGGAGCACCAGGAGAGGATAAATGAGGTGCATTTAGGACACATCTCCCGATCACATGGTGTACAGTCCTCTGGGTTTTCCATGCATGTTTTAGCTGTAGGAAGATCCCTTGAACCTGCAGATTTGGGACCCATGAATGGGTACCAGGTAGTATTACTTTAAAGGGTGCATTTCCTCACCCAACCTCACATTTTCTCTTAG
Organism: Tursiops truncatus; assembly: GCF_011762595.2. Classification (NCBI taxonomy): domain Eukaryota; kingdom Metazoa; phylum Chordata; class Mammalia; order Artiodactyla; family Delphinidae; genus Tursiops; species Tursiops truncatus. The sequence continues at coordinate 86,710 of NW_022983217.1, read as the reverse complement.
CGCAAACAGTTTCCAGCCTTATGTCTCATCCTGCTGTGGGTCGAGATGTGTTCAATCCATGTTGCATCACCGTCCCTGAGGAAAAGTTGTAAGAGGTTTTCTCGTCTCTCTGTCGTTTATTTTTCAATTTATTACTATATTGGTTACAGCTGATTTTCAAGCTCTGTTCTTGCTGCTGTACATCCACTTGATTCAGTACAGAGAGACATCAATAAATTCTTTTTCAGATTCTTACCAGTCGTATATATTCTTTTCCGGTGACATTTGAGTGGTGCTGAGTGCAGTTCGTTTAGCCTACCGTGGTAGGCCTTGTTGATTATCAGTTGTTGGTATTTGGAATGGTATTTTGCTAATTTCAACCTCCTGGATGATGCCTCACCCCTCCCCCCTTTCCCGGTTCAGGCAGCCTTATGCGTGTTTTCTACATATTTGACTATGTTTTTGTTTTGTAATTTATTTCATGTGTAGCCATTTTGGATTCCACCTTTAAGTGATATCTTATGATATGTGTCTTTTTCTTTTTGAATTCTGTCACTTAGAATGATCATACGTACTCCTCCGGAGTTTGTTACAACTGGCCATATTTTCATTGATTTCCAGGCTGAATAATATTCCAACTCTACCTAAGTACCACATCTCTATCCATTTTTCCCTCCATAGACATTTAAGTTATATCCTAGTCGAGGATCTTTTAAACAGAGAGGGGGTAAACATTGGGGTGCCTGTCTCTCGATTTTGTTTTTCCAAGATATAACGCCCATGAGTGCAAGTGCCCTATGCTCTGTAGCTCATTTTTTAGATGCTTTAGTAAACACAATACACTTCTCCAGAATGGCCGTTGGCATATCATTTCCACTATAAGTCTCACAGGCTCCCTCTTCTCGTTGCCCTGTCCTGCATTTCTGTTGTTTACCGCTTTATGGGATGGCTCTTCTGACTGATGCGAAGTGATATCTTTTGTAGTATTGACTTCCAGTGCCCACCTGTTTGGTTGGCTAAAAAAAGTGTATGCCCTTTTCTTGAATATATACAGAAAAAAAACGCATACACCCTTTTTGGCCAACTGCATGTTGGCAATGTTCAGCTCCTTTCTTGTTGCTTAATGGCGAGTTCCTTTCTACCGTCCTCAAATCCCTTTCCTGCATTCTCCTTGCTTACAAGTCCTTTTCTCTGACTTTCCTCAAGACATTTTCAGTGATGGATAGTTTTCAACTCTGCAGTTTTGTGAATTTTACTGCCCCTGAGTTCCATTGTTCAACTTGTGTTTATGGGAACTGGCCACAAAGCAGCGGGATTTCCTCAAGCCCTATACTGTTTCCATGGGCAACCCTAGCCTTTGGTCAATTCGTCTTCCTGATTGGAAATTAGAGTGACATGTGCCTGTCTGAACACCTAGGACTGGTCTCTCATTGTTCCTCATCCTTCCGCTTCATCCTCTGGACAAATTCCAAACAGTAAGCAACAGGATGTTGACAGTGCTGACATCTCCAAGTGGGGAGACTGTTAGTAAAGACGCTGGAGGGGTGAACCCGAGCACCAGGAGATGAGGAGATGAGATGCCTTTTCCAAACTCTTCCCGATCAGACGGTATACCATCCTCTGGGTGTGACAGACATGTTTTAGCAGTAGGAAGAGTCCCATTCATGTAAGGAGAACACCAGGGCTTTTTCAAAATCAGTGTCTCCCCGAAACCCAAACTGGGGAAGTTTTTAAGCTACGGCTACACATATGTTCATTAAGGGCCTTGGGAAGTAGGCAGAGTCCAAACTTTAGATGATTGAAGTCTTCAGGGTCAGAAGCACTCACCACCAGCTTCCCTTAGGCTACACTTTAACTGTCATTGATAGATGATGTCAATAAAAATATCTATTCTTTTTCAGATTATTTCCCCTTATAGGTTATTGCAAAATGTTGAGTGTAGTTCCCTGTGCTATACAGTAGTTCCTTGTTGATGATCTATTTTATACATAGCAGTGTGTATGTGTTAATTCCAAACTGTTAATTATCCCTCCTCCCACCTTTCCCCTTTGGTAATAATAAATTATAAGATTTTATACTTCTCAGAAATGGGGGAGCTGAAAGAGAGGTATCATTTTCAATGGAAAAGCATTTAAAACAAGATTGAAGGTTTAACCAAGATTATTAGATGTACATCCTTGGAAAGAAATCACTTCGTTTCTCTAATATTGACCTGACAAATAAGACAAACCTTTTCACTGAACTTGCTTATAATAAGTGATGGAAATATCAAATGGAAGTGTTAGAAACATCTTATTTTACCCGAGCCTTATACACTGTTCTATGTTAACTACAGTTTGGCTCACACATCTGTTCATTGAGGTTACAATAGTCTCAATTTCTGTTACTGATCCTCCAGAGTGGACCCCAACAAGTGTCCCCCTGCCCAGTGTCATTGGGGCCAACAGATCGAGACTGAGTTTGGTTCACAAGCAAAGGAAACTTTATATTTTGATCAGAGAATGGAGAGGTGAGAGCATGCACTACCCCGTGGGCTGTGGGCTGGGCTGCTGTGTAGAGATCCTGTCAGAGTCAGTGGGAGGGAGGGAGGCGGCGGAGCTCTCGAGGGCCGGGTTGGCTGTAGCTCAGGCTCTATATCGTGGAGTCTGCACTGGGCCCCAGGAGCTGAGGTGTCGACCCAGCCATTCTGCACTAGGAAATCTGGTCTGAAGTGCCGGGTGTGGAACCTCTGCATGCGGGACCCTAGGAGCACGTGAAATTAGACAAAGCACAAAGGATAAAAAAGGTTAGACTTGACTTTATTGCCCAGATTCTATTTTTATCTCCCAGGGATTTTTAATGGGCTTTGCTGGGGACAAACCCCTCCTCTGCCTTTTGTCCCGTTCCTCATTCTTGGAGTGCTGAGGGTGCAGACCCTTCTTCTGTAACTGCTGAGTGCTGAGTTGGGAGCCCTCATACCCTGGGGTGAGGGTCAGAGCTTCTCCCCAGCAGCCTCCCGGTGACGTTGATTGTCCCCAGGACCCCTGCCTCCCTGCTCGTCCACCTGAGCACCAGCATTGGAAGTGTTATAGATTCTAATGACCTTTAAGGGTCCAGGAAAGAGATGTGCAGAGACGCTGTGGGGGCCGGTTTCACCCCGCCCCACATTTGTTCGGCCACCTTAGGCTGACCGTTTCTGCCAGCCTAGATGCTCTGACCAGTAGTCTGCGCTTTCTTCAATTAGGCCCCTGAATTAACGTACAAACAGCACCAGGTGTCAGAGCCCTGCCCGCTCAACTCCCAGACAGTCCAGGGTCAGTGGTGATCAAGGACCATGATGGCCACTGAGTCAACAGCCTTTTGAAGTAAACAGGAGTCCAGCCGGTCTTATTGGCCACCATCATCACGGTGTCTGTAGGCTTTTCTATGGTGACAGTGTGGATATACTGTTCCCCCGCCAAGATTATTAGCTCCCCTCTGGGTGCAGTAAGTCCTGCAAGCAGTAGTCTACTCTTTTGGGACACACTCTTGTTGTTTTATGAGAGAAACTCCAGGTCAAGTGATGTTCACACGAGTCGTCATGGTGCCCTGTTGCCCCCGGTTATCTCTCTGGATGTTGGAGTTGGAGGGCCTCCTCACTCGAGGTCGGTGTGCCCACGGAGCGAACCCTGCAACTTCAGGGCATGGTTGGTGGTTAGGATCACCACGTGGGGTCCTTTTCCCTTAGGAGGGAGGTGGCCTTTTGGGCTGCTGATTTCCAGGTTTTTAGATACCGCCAGTATCTTGGCCAGATGTGGCAGTGGGCCAAGCCCCTTGGTGACCGTAGTTTATCCTACCTGGATGGCATTCTTGCATTGTTCCATTTCAAGTGGTCCCAGTTTTTGCACTAATTCTCCAATGGCGATTCACCTTTCACCGGGAATGTAAAGGTCAAAGGGTTTAGCTAAATTAGGGAGTTCCAGGGCAAGGGTCTGAATTGACTGCTCTTTCCATTCTTGAAAGGCCACTTCTGGATTCTACTCCAAAGGATCATCATCTTTTCCTTTCAGTGTTTCATATAGAGGCCCAGCTAGTAGACTGTAGTTAGGGATCCAGAAGCAGCAAACCCTGGCCTCCCCAGGAACCCCTAAGCTGTCTTCTAGTTTGAGAAAGGGGTAAGGCTGAAAATGGTTTCTTCCCTTTCCTGGGATGGGCTTCTCCGACCTTCTGTGAGAATGAAGCCCAGGCAGGTCACTGCAGTCTGTGATATTTGAGCTTTTTCTTGGACAACTTCTATCCTTTATTGGCTTGGTAGTTCAGAGGCCTCCTTAGTAGGGCTGGCGATCAGAATGTCGTCTGCATATTGAAGGAGGGTTTCCTTTTCCAGAGGTAGAACTTTTAGGTCTTTAGCTAAGCTTTCCCCAAAGATGGTGTGGGAATTTTTGCACCCTTGGGGCCAGACGGCCCGGAAGTATTGTTTTAGTTGTATGTTGAGTCCTGCCACTCACAAGCCAAAATTTCTTGTGACTCTGGGACTAATGGAATACAAAAGAAGGCATCATTGAAGACTAATACAGAATACCATGTCCTGGTGGTTGGTAGAATGACCAGCAGGGTGTAGGAATTAGGAGCAACTGGAGGTATATCCTCGGTGGCTTCACTGACTGTCCTGACATCCTTTACCAGGTCCCCAGCAGCCCATGGGGCTCTCGTGGTCAGACCAATCCCAGAATATGGAGCTCACCTGGGCAGGTACCCCACCCCCACCCCAGCCCACGGGGCTCTCGTGGTCAGGCCCCTCCCAGGATACAGAGCTACCCTTGCAGGTACCGTGGCAGGGCTGGGCACACAGGAACCGTGCACATAGCCCTCATTGCAGAGCACCCCCAGCTCACCTGTCGCTCAGAGCTGACACAGAGCACCTCAGAGCAGGACTTGAACTAACAAACAGCAGCTGCGACAGGTCTGTGACCCTGGGCATCACTCCGTGAGGCCTCCCTCCACCTGGTCTTCCAGAGACTTCCACTGCACCCGGGGCACCAGGCCTCTGTCTCCAACCACCACCCACCCCTCCTCTCCCTGACTCCTGGGTTCCTCTCATTAGGAGAGGGTTTTCTTGAAGTTGTCTCCCACTCATGGGCCAGATAAAATGATTAGAAAACAAGCCAAAGCTGCAGCCCCTTGTCTATCCTGACTCTCAGGAGCCCACACCTGTTCCTTGGACCTGGCCGGTTCAGCAAGTTCCATTTTCTGCAACTGTGAGCCCCTGAGGGGTGATGATTGGCTGACCTGGGCAGCCTTACCGTGCCGGCCAGCCCTCCCCAGGTGTGCCTGGGTTGAGATCAATATAAATACCACTCCAGGCAGCAAGAGCCCCTGCAGCCGTGCCTGACGCCATTTTCTCTGCCCTGTCAGCAGTCTCGGGGCTGGGCTGGTGGGAGGGAGTGAGAGGCCACGGCTTTGTGGGTGGCCCAGTGTGAGTGGGGCTCTGCTGGACTTTCTGCAGCAGTTGCCAGGCTGCCACCTGCTAAAGAAGAGGATGTGTCACCCATACCTGCTGCTGGAATTTCTCCCTGGGCAGAGGTGAGGAAGGAAAAAAGCAGTGGGGGCAGGGACAGGACGGGTATCTCAGGCAGGGAAATGGAAATCTTCCAGAAGAGCACCCAGGGCCAGGACCATCCTGGCTGGCCTGCAGGCACCAAGTCGGCCGGCATGCTGTCACTCGTGTGGCTCTATGGCCCTTCCTCTAGGCTTTCAAGTCCTTGTATATATTCAGGTGTTTTACCTGGGACGGGTGGGAATAGTTCAGCAGCAACTGGCCTGGGGCTCAGCTCACGTTTACTCACAGATGCCTCGGCACGGTGCCCCAGCTTTGCAATGAGGACGCTTGTTGCGTGGGGGCTGCTGGCTGAATGGGAGACGATTCCCCACCACTGACCAACTTCAGAATTGTTTACAACTGGAGCAAGTGCCCTGATACGGTTTTCCTCTGTGTAACTGGTGGGTTCTGTGTTTTTTTCTCTTTTTCGTTTTTGGTTCAAGGTAGATTTTATTCCTCTTTTTTGTATTTACAGATATAAGCATGGAAATAATTTATTCATATAAATACATGTATGTGCAGGGAATAATTGTTTTTTCTGTTTTATTTTTTAAATTTTATTTCTTTTTAATTTTGAATTTTATTTTATATTTTTATACAGCAGGTTCTTATTGGTTATCTATTTTATACATATAAATGTATACATGCCAATCCCAGTCTCTCAACTCCTCCCACCACCACCCCCCCAACAGCTTTCCCCCCTTGTTGTCCATACGTTTGTTGTCTACATCTGTTGCTCTATTTATGCCTTGCAAAATGGTTAATCTGTACAGTTTTTCTAGGTTCCACATATATGCATGAATATACAAGATTTGTTTTTCTCTTTCTGACTTACTTCACTCTGTATGACAGTCTTTAGATCCATCGACGTCTCTACAAATGACCCAATTTCATTCCTTTTCATGGCTTAGTAATATTCCATTTTATATATGTACCACAGCTTTATGCATTCGTCTGTCTGTGGGCATTTAGGTTGCTTCCATTACCTCGATATTGTAAATAGTGATGCAATGAACATTGCGGTGAATGACTCTTTTGGATTTATGGTTTTGTCCGGGTATATGTCCAGTACTGGGATTGCTGTATCATATGGTAATTCTATTGTTAGTTTCTTAAGAAATTCCATATTGTTCTCCATAATGACTGTATCAATTTATATTCCCAACAATAGTGGAAGAGGGTTCCTTTTCTCCACACCCTTTCCAGCATTTTTTGTTTGTAGATTTTCTATGATGCCTATTCTACCAGGTGTGAGGTGATACCTCATTGTTGAATCCATTTCGTTGAGCAAGGGGTAGGTCTTGTCTATTACATATTTGGCTTATGGAACGGTATCTGTGCTCATTTCAAACTCTGCTTTTATGCAGCACCCCAACTCACCTTCCCCCTTAAGCAAGCATAAGTTGGTTTTCTAAATTTGAGACCCTGTTCTGTTTTGTAATTCAGTTCATGTGTAGCCAAGTTCACATTCTGTGTATTACTGATACCTTATGATGTTTCTTTTTCTGTGTGACATATTTCACTTAGAATCATCATGCCTCAATCCACTCATTATGCTGGTACGGGCCTGGTGACATAGATTTCATTGCTGAGTGGTATTCTGTTGTACATAAGTACCGCAACTTCTTTATCCATTATTTGCTCTCTGGGATATTTAACTTGTGCCCCAGAAGAGATTCCTGTAAAAAGAGCCGTCAGAAATTTTGGGGTGGCTGTGTCTTTTTGATTTTAATTTCCCTAAGCTATAGGACCATAAGTGGAAGTGCCCTAGGCTCTGTTGCTTTGTTTTTTAGATGTTTCAGGAAACACCATACACTTCTCCCGAGTGTCTGTTGGCAATTTACATCCCGCCCATCAGCATAACAAGGCTCCCAGTTCTCCATGGCCTGTCCTGCCTTTCTGGATTTTACACTTTTTTCAGATGGCCCTTTTGACCGGGGGGAAGTGAGACTTCATTGTAGTGCAGATTTCCTTTGCAAGCTTGCTTGGTTGGCCAAAAAGGGCGTATGCGTTTTTTCCTGAATATATTCAGGAAAAAACGCATACGCCCTTTTTGGCCAAGTGCATCATTGTGGACGTTCTGCCTCTTTTCCTATGCTTTCAATGCAATTCCAGTCTACCTCCTGAAATCGGTTTCCTGCAATTCTGCCCCGCTTTCAAGTCCTCTTGGCAGCCTTACTTCAGTATATTTTTGGACGATAGCTGTCATTTATAACTCTGCAGGTTTGTGAATTACAGTGCCCCTGAGCTCCTTTCTTCAACTCGCTTTCTTGTGAGCTGGCCGCAACACCGCAGGATGGCTTCAGGCCCTAATCTGGTTCCGGCACGGCACGCTGAGCCTTTGGTTAATTCCTCTTCCTGGTGGGAAATGAGAGTTAAATTTGCCCGTCCAGACACCTCCAGCTAGTCTCTCATTGGTTCTCCCTATTCCTGTTCATCTTCCGCAGAAATTGCAAACTGGGCCAAACAGGAGGTTAAAGGCACTGACTCTCCAAGTCGGGAGAGTGTTAGTAAAGCGTCTGGAATGTTGCACCCGAGTACCAGGGGAGGAAAACTGAGACATATTTGAACACGTCTCCCGTTCACACGGTTGATCATACTCTGGGTTCCACATGCATGTTTTAGCTGAAGGAAGAATACCTTAAACCTGGAGAGTTGAGACCCGTGGAATGGGTACCATGCAATATGACTTCAAAGGGTCTTCATTTGCTCACCGAACCTCTCCAATCCTATCACTGCTGCGTTTATGCCCCTGTACACACGCTTGATTCTCTTTTGGAGACATAGCAATCCATAGGTTTTAAGATACTTACTAGTCAGGTACATTCTTAGGCGTTTAATATGGGGTGTTGAGTCCATTTCGTTGAGCAAGGAGTAGCTCTTGTCTATTCCATATTTGGCTTAAGGAACTTTATCTGTGCTCATTTCAATCTCTGGTTTTATGCAGCACCCCAACTCACCTTTCCCCTTAAGCAAGCATAAGTTGGTTTTCTAAATTTGAGACCCTGTTCTGTTTTGGAATTCAGTTCCTGTGTAGCCAAGTTTACATTCCGTGTATTAGTGATATCTTATGATGTTTCTTTTTCTGTGTGACTTATTTCAGTTAGAATCATCGTACCTGAATCCACTCATTATGCTGCTACGGGCCTGATGACATAGATTTCATTGCTGAGTGATATTGCATTGTACGTAAGTACCACAACTTCTTTATCCAATTTTCACTTTCTGCGATATTGAACTTGTACCGTAAACGAGGTTCTTGTAAACAGAGCCGTCCCAAACTTTGGGGTGGCTGTGTCTTTTTGATTTTAATTTCCCTAAGCTATAGGACCATAAGTGGAAGTGCCCTAGGCTCTGTTGCTTTGTTTTTTAGATGTTTCAGGAAACACCATACACTTCTCCAGAGTGGCTGTTGGCAATTTACATCCCGCCCATCAGCATAAGAAGGCTCCCAGTTCTCCATGGCCTGTCATGCCTTTATGGATTTTACACTTTTTTCAGATGGCCCTTTTGACCAGGTGGAAGTGAGACTTCATTGTAGTGCAGATTTCCTTTGCAAGCTTGCTTGGTTGGCCAAAAAGGGCGTATGCGTTTTTTCCTGAATATATTCAGGAAAAAACACATACGCCCTTTTTGGCCAAGTGCATCATTGTCGAGGTTCTGACTCTCTTCATATGTTTTCAATGCAATTCCAGTGTACCTCCTGAAATCGGTTTCCTGCAATTCTGCCTTGCTTTCAATGCCTCTTCATAGCCTTACCTCAATATATTTTTTTGAAAATAGTTGGTCTTTATAACTCTGCAGGTTTTTGAATTGCAGTGGCCCTTAGCTCCATTTTTCAGCTCTTATTTTTGTGGTCTTGCCCCATAACCACAGGATTCCTTGAAGCCGTATTTTTCTTCTGGGGCACCTTGCTGTGCCTTTGGTTAATTCTTCCTACTGATGTGACATTAGAGTGACATGTGCCCATTGAAACCGCTACAGCTAGTTTCTCACTGGTTCCCCCTATTCCCATTCATCCTCCGCACTAACTGCAGACTGTGCGATACCAGAACTTAAAGGCATTGACTCCATGTGGGGATGTTGTTAGTAAAGCGGCTGGAATGTCGATCCGGAGCCCCAGGAGAGGAAAAATGAGGTGCGTTTTAGAAACCTTTCCCGATCATATGGTATACCAGTCGCTGGGTTTCCCAAGCATGGTTTAGCTGTAGGAAGATTCCCTTCAACCTGGAGTGTTGGGACCCTAGGAATGAGTAGCATGAAGTATTGCATTAAACTTTCGGCAGTTGCTCACCAAAGCTCACCAATCCTCTCAGCCCCAAGTGTCCAGCCTTATGTCTTATCCAGCTGTGGGTTTATATGTGGTCAATCCAGGTTGCATCACAGCCCCTGAGCGAATTTTGTAAGAATTTTTCTCTCTTTCATTGTTTCAGCGTTTTGTTTTTAAAATTTATTTCTATAATGGGGTTTAGCTCATTTTCACTGCTGTGTTTGTGCCGCTCTGCACACACTTGATTCCCTTATGGAGATATATCAATACATGGGTTTTAAGATTCTTATTACTCAGATATATTTCTCTGCGGTGTATAGGGTGTGTTGAGGCCAGTTCATTGAGCAAGGTGTAGATCTTGTCTAATACCTATTTGGTTTATTGAACGGTATCTGTGCTAATTTCAAACTCTGGTTTTATGCATCACCCCACCTCTCCTTTCCCCTTAAGCTGACATAAGTGTGTTTTCTAAATGTGAGACACTGTTCTGTTCTGTAATTCATTTCTTGTGCAGCCATATTTACCCTCCCTCTATAAGTGATATCTTATGATATGTTTCTTTTTCTGTTTGACTTATTTCAAGTAGTATTATCGGACCTAAATCCACTCTTTATCCTTCTACTAGCCTTATTACATTGATTTCATGGTGAAGAGATATTCCATTGTACATAAGTACCACATCTTCTTTATCCATTGTTCTCTTTCCTGGGATATTTAAGGTGTACTGAAGTTGAGGTTCTTGTAAACAGAGTAGCCCTAAACTGTGGTGTGCTTGTGTCTTGTTGATTTTTAGACTTCCCTAGATATACTCCCATGATTGGAAGTGTCCTATGCTCTGTAGCTCTGTTTTTTAGATGATTTAGGAACCACCATACACTTCTCCAGAGTGGCTCTCGGCAGTTCACACACTGCCCATCAGCGTATAAAGGCTCCCTGTTCTCCATGGCCTGTCCTGCATTTCTGGTTTTTACAATTTTTTAGGATGGCCCTTTTGACCGGTGGGAAATGAGACTTCTTTGTTGTGCACATTTGCATTGCTTGCTTGCTTCGTTGCCCATAAAGTGCGTATGCGTTTTTTCCTGATTATATCCAGGAAAAAACGCATACGCCCTTTTGGGCCAACTGCATCATTGTCGAAATTCTGCCGCTTTTCATGTGCGTTAAAGACGAGTCCAATCTATCTCTTGAAATCTGTTTCTTGCAATTCTGTCTTGCATTCAGATCCTCTTCTTTGCCTTACCTCAACATATTTTTGGACGTTAGTTTTCATTTATAACTCTGCAGGTTTGTGAATTGCAGTGACCCTGAGCTCCATTTTTTAAGTTGTTCTTTTGTGAGCTGGCCTCAAACCCGCAGGATTGCTTCAGGCCCTATTTTGGCTCCGGCGAGGCAGGCTGAGCCTTTCTTTAATTCTTATTCTTAATGGGAAATTAAAGTGATATGTGCCCGTCCAAACCCCTACAACTATTCTCTCATTGGTTCCCCCTCTTCCCGTTCATCCTCCTCACAATTTGCAAAATGTGTGAAACAGAAGTTTAAATGTGCTGATTCTCCAAGTGGGGAGATTCTAAGTAACGTGGCTGGAATGGTGAACAGGAGCACCAGGAGAGGATAAATGAGGTGCATTTTAGACACATCTCCCGATCACATGGTGTACAGTCCTCTGGGTTTACCATGCATGTTTTAGCTGTAGGAAGATCCCTTGAACCTGCAGATTTGGGACCCATTGAATGGGTACCAGGTAGTATTACTTTAAAGGGTGTGCATTTCCTCACCCAACCTCACATTTCTCTTAGCGCAAACAGTTTCCAGCCTTATGTCTCATCCTGCTGTGGGTCTAGATGTGTTCAATCCATGTTGCATCACCGTCCCTGAGGAAAAGTTGTAAGAGGTTTTCTCTGTCTCTCTGTCGTTTATTTTTTTCAATTTATTACTATATTGGTTACAGCTGATTTTCAAAGCTCTGTTTCTTGCTGCTGTACATCCACTTGATTCACGTACAGAGAGACATCAATAAATTCTTTTTCAGATTCTTACCAGTCGTATATATTCTTTTCCGGTGACTTGAGTGTGCTGAGTGCAGTTCTTTTAGCTACCGTGTAGGCCTTGTTGATTATCAGTTTGGTATTTGGAATGGTATCTTTGCTAATTTCAACCTCCTGGATGATGCCTCACCCCTCCCCACCTTTCCCGTTTAGCAGCCTTATGCGTGTTTTCTACATATTTGACTATGTTTTTGTTTTGTAATTTATTTCATGTGTAGCCATTTTGGATTCCACCTTTAAGTGATATCTTATGATATGTGTCTTTTTCTTTTTGAATTCTGTCACTTAGAATGATCATACGTAACTCCTCCGGAGTTGTTACAACTGGCCATATTTCATTGATTTCCAGGCTGAATAATATTCCACTCTACCTAAGTACCACATCTCTATCCATTTTTTCCCTCCAGAGACATTTAAGTTATATCCTAGTCGAGGATCTTTTAAACAGAGAGGGGGTAAACATTGGGGTGCCTGTGTCCTCTCGATTTTTGTTTTTCCCAAGATATACGCCCATGAGTGCAAGTGCCCTATGCTCTGTAGCTCATTTTTTAGATGCTTTAGTAAACACAATACACTTCTCCAGAATGGCCGTTGGCAATATACATTTCCACTATAAGTCTCACAGGGCTCCCTCTTCTCGTTGCCCTGTCCTGCATTTCTGTTGTTTACGCTTTATGAGGATGGCTCTTCTGACTGATGCGAAGTGATATCTTTTGTAGTATTGACTTCCAGTGCCCACCTGTTTGGTTGGCTAAAAAAGTGTATGCCCTTTTCTTGAATATATACAGAAAAAAACGCATACACCCTTTTTGGCCAACTGCAATGTTGGCAATGTTCAGCTCCTTTTCTTGTGCTTAATGGCGAGTCCTTTCTACCTCCTCAAATCCCTTTCCTGCCATTCTCCCTTGCTTACAAGTCCTTTTCTCTGACTTTCCTCAAGACATTTTTCAGTGATGGATATTTTCAACTCTGCAGTTTTGTGAATTTTACTGCCCCTGAGTTCCATTGTTCAACTTGTGTTTATGGGAACTGGCCACAAAGCAGCGGGATTTCCTCAAGCCCTATACTGTTTCCATGGGCAACCCTAGCCTTTGGTCAATTCGTCTTCCTGATTGGAAATTAGAGTGACATGTGCCTGTCTGAACACCTAGGACTTGTCTCTCATTGTTCCTCATCCTTCCGCTTCATCCTCTGGACAAATTCCAAACTGTACGCAACAGGATGTTGACAGTGCTGACATCTCCAAGTGGGGAGACTGTTAGTAAAGACGCTGGAGGGGTGAACCCGAGCACCAGGAGATGAGGAGATGAGATGCCTTTTCCAAACTCTTCCCGATCAGACGGTATACCATCCTCTGGGTGTGACAGACATGTTTTAGCAGTAGGAAGAGTCCCATTCATGTAAGGAGAACACCAGGGCTTTTTCAAAATCAGTGTCTCCCCGAAACCCAAACTGGGGAAGTTTTTAAGCTACGGCTACACATATGTTCATTAAGGGCCTTGGGAAGTAGGCAGAGTCCAAACTTTAGATGATTGAAGTCTTCAGGGTCAGAAGCACTCACCACCAGCTTCCCTTAGGCTACACTTTAACTGTCATTGATAGATGATGTCAATAAAAATATCTATTCTTTTTCAGATTATTTCCCCTTATAGGTTATTGCAAAATGTTGAGTGTAGTTCCCTGTGCTATACAGTAGTTCCTTGTTGATGATCTATTTTATACATAGCAGTGTGTATGTGTTAATTCCAAACTGTTAATTTATCCCTCCTCCCACCTTTCCCCTTTGGTAATAATAAATTATAAGATTTTATACTTCTCAGAAATGGGGGAGCTGAAAGAGAGGTATCATTTTCAATGGAAAAGCATTTAAAACAAGATTGAAGGTTTAACCAAGATTATTAGATGTACATCCTTGGAAAGAAATCACTTCGTTTCTCTAATATTGACCTGACAAATAAGACAAACCTTTTCACTGAACTTGCTTATAAAAAGTGATGGAAATATCAAATGGAAGTGTTAGAAACATCTTATTTTACCCGAGCCTTATACACTGTTCTATGTTAACTACAGTTTGGCTCACACATCTGTTCATTGAGGTTACAATAGTCTCAATTTCTGTTACTGATCCTCCAGAGTGGACCCCAACAAGTGTCCCCCTGCCCAGTGTCATTGGGGCCAACAGATCGAGACTGAGTTTGGTTCACAAGCAAAGGAAACTTTATATTTTGATCAGAGAATGGAGAGGTGAGAGCATGCACTACCCCGTGGGCTGTGGGCTGGGCTGCTGTGTAGAGATCCTGTCAGAGTCAGTGGGAGGGAGGGAGGGGGCGGAGCTCTCGAGGGCCGGGTTGGCTGTAGCTCAGGCTCTATATCGTGGAGTCTGCACTGGGCCCCAGGAGCTGAGGTGTCGACCCAGCCATTCTGCACTAGGAAATCTGGTCTGAAGTGCCGGGTGTGGAACCTCTGCATGCGGGACCCTAGGAGCACGTGAAATTAGACAAAGCACAAAGGATAAAAAAGGTTAGACTTGACTTTATTGCCCAGATTCTATTTTTATCTCCCAGGGATTTTTAATGGGCTTTGCTGGGGACAAACCCCTCCTCTGCCTTTTGTCCCGTTCCTCATTCTTGGAGTGCTGAGGGTGCAGACCCTTCTTCTGTAACTGCTGAGTGCTGAGTTGGGAGCCCTCATACCCTGGGGTGAGGGTCAGAGCTTCTCCCCAGCAGCCTCCCGGTGACGTTGATTGTCCCCAGGACCCCTGCCTCCCTGCTCGTCCACCTGAGCACCAGCATTGGAAGTGTTATAGATTCTAATGACCTTTAAGGGTCCAGGAAAGAGATGTGCAGAGACGCTGTGGGGGCCGGTTTCACCCCGCCCCACATTTGTTCGGCCACCTTAGGCTGACTGTTTCTGCCAGCCTAGATGCTCTGACCAGTAGTCTGCGCTTTCTTCAATTAGGCCCCTGAATTAACGTACAAACAGCACCAGGTGTCAGAGCCCTGCCCGCTCAACTCCCAGACAGTCCAGGGTCAGTGGTGATCAAGGACCATGATGGCCACTGAGTCAACAGCCTTTTGAAGTAAACAGGAGTCCAGCCGGTCTTATTGGCCACCATCATCACGGTGTCTGTAGGCTTTTCTATGGTGACAGTGTGGTATACTGTTCCCCCGCCAAGATTATTAGCTCCCCTCTGGGTGCAGTAAGTCCTGCAAGCAGTAGTCTACTCTTTTGGGACACACTCTTGTTGTTTTATGAGAGAAACTCCAGGTCAAGTGATGTTCACACGAGTCGTCATGGTGCCCTGTTGCCCCCGGTTATCTCTCTGGATGTTGGAGTTGGAGGGCCTCCTCACTCGAGGTCGGTGTGCCCACGGAGCGAACCCTGCAACTTCAGGGCATGGTTGGTGGTTAGGATCACCACGTGGGGTCCTTTTCCCTTAGGAGGGAGGTGGCCTTTTGGGCTGCTGATTTCCAGGTTTTTAGATACCGCCAGTATCTTGGCCAGATGTGGCAGTGGGCCAAGCCCCTTGGTGACCGTAGTTTATCCTACCTGGATGGCATGCTTGCATTGTTCCATTTCAAGTGGTCCCAGTTTTTGCACTAATTCTCCAATGGCGATTCACCTTTCACCGGGAATGTAAAGGTCAAAGGGTTTAGCTAAATTAGGGAGTTCCAGGGCAAGGGTCTGAATTGACTGCTCTTTCCATTCTTGAAAGGCCACTTCTGGATTCTATTCAAAAGGATCATCATCTTTTCCTTTCAGTGTTTCATATAGAGGCCCAGCTAGTAGACTGTAGTTAGGGATCCAGAAGCAGCAAACCCTGGCCTCCCCAGGAACCCCTAAGCTGTCTTCTAGTTTTAGAAAGGGGTAAGGCTGAAAATGGTTTCTTCCCTTTCCTGGGATGGGCTTCTCCGACCTTCTGTGAGAATGAAGCCCAGGCAGGTCACCGCAGTCTGTGATATTTGAGCTTTTTCTTGGACAACTTCTATCCTTTATTGGCTTGGTAGTTCAGAGGCCTCCTTAGTAGGGCTGGCGATCAGAATGTCGTCTGCATATTGAAGGAGGGTTTCCTTTTCCAGAGGTAGAACTTTTAGGTCTTTAGCTAAGCTTTCCCCAAAGATGGTGTGGGAATTTTTGCACCCTTGGGGCCAGACGGCCCAGAAGTATTGTTTTAGTTGTATGTTGAGTCCTGCCACTCACAAGCCAAAATTTCTTGTGACTCTGGGACTAATGGAATACAAAAGAAGGCATCATTGAAGACTAATACAGAATACCATGTCCTGGTGGTTGGTAGAATGACCAGCAGGGTGTAGGAATTAGGAGCAACTGGAGGTATATCCTCGGTGGCTTCACTGACTGTCCTGACATCCTTTACCAGGTCCCCAGCAGCCCATGGGGCTCTCGTGGTCAGACCAATCCCAGAATATGGAGCTCACCTGGGCAGGTACCCCACCCCCACCCCAGCCCACGGGGCTCTCGTGGTCAGGCCCCTCCCAGGATACAGAGCTACCCTTGCAGGTACCGTGGCAGGGCTGGGCACACAGGAACCGTGCACATAGCCCTCATTGCAGAGCACCCCCAGCTCACCTGTCGCTCAGAGCTGACACAGAGCACCTCAGAGCAGGACTTGAACTAACAAACAGCAGCTGCGACAGGTCTGTGACCCTGGGCATCACTCCGTGAGGCCTCCCTCCACCTGGTCTTCCAGAGACTTCCACTGCACCCGGGGCACCAGGCCTCTGTCTCCAACCACCACCCACCCCTCCTCTCCCTGACTCCTGGGTTCCTCTCATTAGGAGAGGGTTTTCTTGAAGTTGTCTCCCACTCATGGGCCAGATAAAATGATTAGAAAACAAGCCAAAGCTGCAGCCCCTTGTCTATCCTGACTCTCAGGAGCCCACACCTGTTCCTTGGACCTGGCCGGTTCAGCAAGTTCCATTTTCTGCAACTGTGAGCCCCTGAGGGGTGATGATTGGCTGACCTGGGCAGCCTTACCGTGCCGGCCAGCCCTCCCCAGGTGTGCCTGGGTTGAGATCAATATAAATACCACTCCAGGCAGCAAGAGCCCCTGCAGCCGTGCCTGACGCCATTTTCTCTGCCCTGTCAGCAGTCTCGGGGCTGGGCTGGTGGGAGGGAGTGAGAGGCCACGGCTTTGTGGGTGGCCCAGTGTGAGTGGGGCTCTGCTGGACTTTCTGCAGCAGTTGCCAGGCTGCCACCTGCTAAAGAAGAGGATGTGTCACCCATACCTGCTGCTGGAATTTCTCCCTGGGCAGAGGTGAGGAAGGAAAAAAGCAGTGGGGGCAGGGACAGGACGGGTATCTCAGGCAGGGAAATGGAAATCTTCCAGAAGAGCACCCAGGGCCAGGACCATCCTGGCTGGCCTGCAGGCACCAAGTCGGCCGGCATGCTGTCACTCGTGTGGCTCTATGGCCCTTCCTCTAGGCTTTCAAGTCCTTGTATATATTCAGGTGTTTTACCTGGGACGGGTGGGAATAGTTCAGCAGCAACTGGCCTGGGGCTCAGCTCACGTTTACTCACAGATGCCTCGGCACGGTGCCCCAGCTTTGCAATGAGGACGCTTGTTGCGTGGGGGCTGCTGGCTGAATGGGAGACGATTCCCCACCACTGACCAACTTCAGAATTGTTTACAACTGGAGCAAGTGCCCTGATACGGTTTTCCTCTGTGTAACTGGTGGGTTCTGTGTTTTTTTCTCTTTTTCGTTTTTGGTTCAAGGTAGATTTTATTCCTCTTTTTTGTATTTACAGATATAAGCATGGAAATAATTTATTCATATAAATACATGTATGTGCAGGGAATAATTGTTTTTTCTGTTTTATTTTTTAAATTTTATTTCTTTTTAATTTTGAATTTTATTTTATATTTTTATACAGCAGGTTCTTATTGGTTATCTATTTTATACATATAAATGTATACATGCCAATCCCAGTCTCTCAACTCCTCCCACCACCACCCCCCCAACAGCTTTCCCCCCTTGTTGTCCATACGTTTGTTGTCTACATCTGTTGCTCTATTTATGCCTTGCAAAATGGTTAATCTGTACAGTTTTTCTAGGTTCCACATATATGCATGAATATACAAGATTTGTTTTTCTCTTTCTGACTTACTTCACTCTGTATGACAGTCTCTAGATCCATCGACGTCTCTACAAATGACCCAATTTCATTCCTTTTCATGGCTTAGTAATATTCCATTTTATATATGTACCACAGCTTTATGCATTCGTCTGTCTGTGGGCATTTAGGTTGCTTCCATTACCTCGATATTGTAAATAGTGATGCAATGAACATTGCGGTGAATGACTCTTTTGATTTATGGTTTTGTCTGGGTATATGTCCAGTACTGGGATTGCTGTATCATATGGTAATTCTATTGTTAGTTTCTTAAGAAATTCCATATTGTTCTCCATAATGACTGTATCAATTTATATTCCCAACAATAGTGGAAGAGGGTTCCTTTTCTCCACACCCTTTCCAGCATTTTTTGTTTGTAGATTTTCTATGATGCCTATTCTACCAGGTGTGAGGTGATACCTCATTGTTGAATCCATTTCGTTGAGCAAGGGGTAGGTCTTGTCTATTACATATTTGGCTTATGGAACGGTATCTGTGCTCATTTCAAACTCTGCTTTTATGCAGCACCCCAACTCACCTTCCCCCTAAGCAAGCATAAGTTGGTTTTCTAAATTTGAGACCCTGTTCTGTTTTGTAATTCAGTTCATGTGTAGCCAAGTTCACATTCCGTGTATTAGTGATACCTTATGATGTTTCTTTTTCTGTGTGACTTATTTCACTTAGAATCATCATGCCTCAATCCACTCATTATGCTGGTACGGGCCTGGTGACATAGATTTCATTGCTGAGTGGTATTCTGTTGTACATAAGTACCGCAACTTCTTTATCCATTATTTGCTCTCTGGGATATTTAACTTGTGCCGTAGAAGAGATTCCTGTAAAAAGAGCCGTCCCAAATTTTGGGGTGGCTGTGTCTTTTTGATTTTAATTTCCCTAAGCTATAGGACCATAAGTGGAAGTGCCCTAGGCTCTGTTGCTTTGTTTTTTAGATGTTTCAGGAAACACCATACACTTCTCCCGAGTGGCTGTTGGCAATTTACATCCCGCCCATCAGCATAACAAGGCTCCCAGTTCTCCATGGCCTGTCCTGCCTTTCTGGATTTTACACTTTTTTCAGATGGCCCTTTTGACCGGGGGGAAGTGAGACTTCATTGTAGTGCAGATTTCCTTTGCAAGCTTGCTTGGTTGGCCAAAAAGGGCGTATGCGTTTTTTCCTGAATATATTCAGGAAAAAACGCATACGCCCTTTTTGGCCAAGTGCATCATTGTGGACGTTCTGCCTCTTTTCCTATGCTTTCAATGCAATTCCAGTCTACCTCCTGAAATCGGTTTCCTGCAATTCTGCCCCGCTTTCAAGTCCTCTTGGCAGCCTTACTTCAGTATATTTTTGGACGATAGCTGTCATTTATAACTCTGCAGGTTTGTGAATTACAGTGCCCCTGAGCTCCTTTCTTCAACTCGCTTTCTTGTGAGCTGGCCGCAACACCGCAGGATGGCTTCAGGCCCTAATCTGGTTCCGGCACGGCACGCTGAGCCTTTGGTTAATTCCTCTTCCTGGTGGGAAATGAGAGTTAAATTTGCCCGTCCACACACCTCCAGCTAGTCTCTCATTGGTTCTCCCTATTCCTGTTCATCTTCCGCAGAAATTGCAAACTGGGCCAAACAGGAGGTTAAAGGCACTGACTCTCCAAGTCGGGAGAGTGTTAGTAAAGCGTCTGGAATGTTGCACCCGAGTACCAGGGGAGGAAAACTGAGACATATTTGAACACGTCTCCCGTTCACACGGTTGATCATACTCTGGGTTCCACATGCATGTTTTAGCTGAAGGAAGAATACCTTAAACCTGGAGAGTTGAGACCCGTGGAATGGGTACCATGCAATATGACTTCAAAGGGTCTTCATTTGCTCACCGAACCTCTCCAATCCTATCACTGCTGCGTTTATGCCCCTGTACACATGCTTGATTCTCTTTTGGAGACATAGCAATCCATAGGTTTTAAGATACTTACTAGTCAGGTACATTCTTAGGCGTTTAATATGGGGTGTTGAGTCCGTTTCGTTGAGCAAGGAGTAGCTCTTGTCTATTCCATATTTGGCTTAAGGAACTTTATCTGTGCTCATTTCAATCTCTGGTTTTATGCAGCACCCCAACTCACCTTTCCCCTTAAACAAACATAAGTTGGTTTTCTAAATTTGAGACCCTGTTCTGTTTTGGAATTCAGTTCCTGTGTAGCCAAGTTTACATTCCGTGTATTAGTGATATCTTATGATGTTTCTTTTTCTGTGTGACTTATTTCAGTTAGAATCATCGTACCTGAATCCACTCATTATGCTGCTACGGGCCTGATGACATAGATTTCATTGCTGAGTGATATTGCATTGTACGTAAGTACCACAACTTCTTTATCCATTTTTCACTTTCTGCGATATTGAACTTGTACCGTAAACGAGGTTCTTGTAAACAGAGCCGTCCCAAACTTTGGGGTGGCTGTGTCTTTTTGATTTTAATTTCCCTAAGCTATAGGACCATAAGTGGAAGTGCCCTAGGCTCTGTTGCTTTGTTTTTTAGATGTTTCAGGAAACACCATATACTTCTCCGAGTGGCTGTTGGCAATTTACATCCCGCCCATCAGCATAAGAATGCTCCCAGTTCTCCATGGCCTGTCATGCCTTTATGGATTTTACACTTTTTTCAGATGGCCCTTTTGACCAGGTGGAAGTGAGACTTCATTGTAGTGCAGATTTCCTTTGCAAGCTTGCTTGGTTGGCCAAAAAGGGCGTATGCGTTTTTTCCTGAATATATTCAGGAAAAAACACATACGCCCTTTTTGGCCAAGTGCATCATTGTCGAGGTTCTGACTCTCTTCATATGTTTTCAATGCAATTCCAGTGTACCTCCTGAAATCGGTTTCCTGCAATTCTGCCTTGCTTTCAATGCCTCTTCATAGCCTTACCTCAATATATTTTTTGAAAATAGTTGGTCTTTATAACTCTGCAGGTTTTTGAATTGCAGTGGCCCTTAGCTCCATTTTTCAGCTCTTATTTTTGTGGTCTTGCCCCATAACCACAGGATTCCTTGAAGCCGTATTTTTCTTCTGGGGCACCTTGCTGTGCCTTTGGTTAATTCTTCCCACTGATGTGACATTAGAGTGACATGTGCCCATTGAAACCGCTACAGATAGTTTCTCACTGGTTCCCCCTATTCCCATTCATCCTCCGCACTAACTGCAGACTGTGCGATACCAGAACTTAAAGGCATTGACTCCATGTGGGGATGTTGTTAGTAAAGCGGCTGGAATGTCGATCCGGAGCCCCAGGAGAGGAAAAATGAGGTGCGTTTTAGAAACCTTTCCCGATCATATGGTATACCAGTCACTGGGTTTCCCAAGCATGGTTTAGCTGTAGGAAGATTCCCTTCAACCTGGAGTGTTGGGACCCTAGGAATGAGTAGCATGAAGTATTGCATTAAACTTTCGGCAGTTGCTCACCAAAGCTCACCAATCCTCTCAGCCCCAAGTGTCCAGCCTTATGTCTTATCCAGCTGTGGGTTTATATGTGGTCAATCCAGGTTGCATCACAGCCCCTGAGCGAATTTTGTAAGAATTTTTCTCTCTTTCATTGTTTCAGCGTTTTGTTTTTAAAATTTATTTCTATAATGGGGTTTAGCTCATTTTCACTGCTGTGTTTGTGCCGCTCTGCACACACTTGATTCCCTTATGGAGATATATCAATACATGGGTTTTAAGATTCTTATTACTCAGATATATTTCTCTGCGGTGTATAGGGTGTGTTGAGGCCAGTTCATTGAGCAAGGTGTAGATCTTGTCTAATACCTATTTGGTTTATTGAACGGTATCTGTGCTAATTTCAAACTCTGGTTTTATGCATCACCCCACCTCTCCTTTCCCCTTAAGCTGACATAAGTGTGTTTTCTAAATGTGAGACACTGTTCTGTTCTGTAATTCATTTCTTGTGCAGCCATATTTACCCTCCCTCTATAAGTGATATCTTATGATATGTTTCTTTTTCTGTTTGACTTATTTCAAGTAGTATTATCGGACCTAAATCCACTCTTTATCCTTCTACTAGCCTTATTACATTGATTTCATGGTGAAGAGATATTCCATTGTACATAAGTACCACATCTTCTTTATCCATTGTTCTCTTTCCTGGGATATTTAAGGTGTACTGAAGTTGAGGTTCTTGTAAACAGAGTAGCCCTAAACTGTGGTGTGCTTGTGTCTTGTTGATTTTTAGACTTCCCTAGATATACTCCCATGATTGGAAGTGTCCTATGCTCTGTAGCTCTGTTTTTTAGATGATTTAGGAACCACCATACACTTCTCCAGAGTGGCTCTGGGCAGTTCACACACTGCCCATCAGCGTATAAAGGCTCCCTGTTCTCCATGGCCTGTCCTGCATTTCTGGTTTTTACAATTTTTTAGGATGGCCCTTTTGACCGGTGGGAAATGAGACTTCTTTGTTGTGCACATTTGCATTGCTTGCTTGCTTCGTTGCCCATAAAGTGCGTATGCGTTTTTTCCTGGATATAATCAGGAAAAAACGCATACGCCCTTTTGGGCCAACTGCATCATTGTCGAAATTCTGCCGCTTTTCATGTGCGTTAAAGACGAGTCCAATCTATCTCTTGAAATCTGTTTCTTGCAATTCTGTCTTGCATTCAGATCCTCTTCTTTGCCTTACCTCAACATATTTTTGGACGTTAGTTTTCATTTATAACTCTGCAGGTTTGTGAATTGCAGTGACCCTGAGCTCCATTTTTTAAGTTGTTCTTTTGTGAGCTGGCCTCAAACCCGCAGGATTGCTTCAGGCCCTATTTTGGCTCCGGCGAGGCAGGCTGAGCCTTTCTTTAATTCTTATTCTTAATGGGAAATTAGAGTGATATGTGCCCGTCCAAACCCCTACAACTATTCTCTCATTGGTTCCCCCTCTTCCCGTTCATCCTCCTCACAATTTGCAAAATGTGTGAAACAGAAGTTTAAATGTGCTGATTCTCCAAGTGGGGAGATTCTAAGTAACGTGGCTGGAATGGTGAACAGGAGCACCAGGAGAGGATAAATGAGGTGCATTTTAGACACATCTCCCGATCACATGGTGTACAGTCCTCTGGGTTTTCCATGCATGTTTTAGCTGTAGGAAGATCCCTTGAACCTGCAGATTTGGGACCCATTGAATGGGTACCAGGTAGTATTACTTTAAAGGGTGTGCATTTCCTCACCCAACCTCACATTTCTCTTAGCGCAAACAGTTTCCAGCCTTATGTCTCATCCTGCTGTGGGTCTAGATGCGTTCAATCCATGTTGCATCACCGTCCCTGAGGAAAAGTTGTAAGAGGTTTTCTCTGTCTCTCTGTCGTTTATTTTTTTCAATTTATTACTATATTGGTTACAGCTGATTTTCAAAGCTCTGTTTCTTGCTGCTGTACATCCACTTGATTCACGTACAGAGAGACATCAATAAATTCTTTTTCAGATTCTTACCAGTCGTATATATTCTTTTCCGGTGACTTGAGTGTGCTGAGTGCAGTTCTTTTAGCTACCGTGTAGGCCTTGTTGATTATCAGTTTGGTATTTGGAATGGTATCTTTGCTAATTTCAACCTCCTGGATGATGCCTCACCCCTCCCCACCTTTCCCGTTTAGCAGCCTTATGCGTGTTTTCTACATATTTGACTATGTTTTTGTTTTGTAATTTATTTCATGTGTAGCCATTTTGGATTCCACCTTTAAGTGATATCTTATGATATGTGTCTTTTTCTTTTTGAATTCTGTCACTTAGAATGATCATACGTAACTCCTCCGGAGTTGTTACAACTGGCCATATTTCATTGATTTCCAGGCTGAATAATATTCCACTCTACCTAAGTACCACATCTCTATCCATTTTTTCCCTCCAGAGACATTGAAGTTATATCCTAGTCGAGGATCTTTTAAACAGAGAGGGGGTAAACATTGGGGTGCCTGTGTCCTCTCGATTTTTGTTTTTCCCAAGATATACGCCCATGAGTGCAAGTGCCCTATGCTCTGTAGCTCATTTTTTAGATGCTTTAGTAAACACAATACACTTCTCCAGAATGGCCGTTGGCAATATACATTTCCACTATAAGTCTCACAGGGCTCCCTCTTCTCGTTGCCCTGTCCTGCATTTCTGTTGTTTACGCTTTATGAGGATGGCTCTTCTGACTGATGCGAAGTGATATCTTTTGTAGTATTGACTTCCAGTGCCCACCTGTTTGGTTGGCTAAAAAAGTGTATGCCCTTTTCTTGAATATATACAGAAAAAAACGCATACACCCTTTTTGGCCAACTGCAATGTTGGCAATGTTCAGCTCCTTTTCTTGTGCTTAATGGCGAGTCCTTTCTACCTCCTCAAATCCCTTTCCTGCCATTCTCCCTTGCTTACAAGTCCTTTTCTCTGACTTTCCTCAAGACATTTTTCAGTGATGGATATTTTCAACTCTGCAGTTTTGTGAATTTTACTGCCCCTGAGTTCCATTGTTCAACTTGTGTTTATGGGAACTGGCCACAAAGCAGCGGGATTTCCTCAAGCCCTATACTGTTTCCATGGGCAACCCTAGCCTTTGGTCAATTCGTCTTCCTGATTGGAAATTAGAGTGACATGTGCCTGTCTGAACACCTAGGACTTGTCTCTCATTGTTCCTCATCCTTCCGCTTCATCCTCTGGACAAATTCCAAACTGTACGCAACAGGATGTTGACAGTGCTGACATCTCCAAGTGGGGAGACTGTTAGTAAAGACGCTGGAGGGGTGAACCCGAGCACCAGGAGATGAGGAGATGAGATGCCTTTTCCAAACTCTTCCCGATCAGACGGTATACCATCCTCTGGGTGTGACAGACATGTTTTAGCAGTAGGAAGAGTCCCATTCATGTAAGGAGAACACCAGGGCTTTTTCAAAATCAGTGTCTCCCCGAAACCCAAACTGGGGAATTTTTTAAGCTACGGCTACACATATGTTCATTAAGGGCCTTGGGAAGTAGGCAGAGTCCAAACTTTAGATGATTGAAGTCTTCAGGGTCAGAAGCACTCACCACCAGCTTCCCTTAGGCTACACTTTAACTGTCATTGATAGATGATGTCAATAAAAATATCTATTCTTTTTCAGATTATTTCCCCTTATAGGTTATTGCAAAATGTTGAGTGTAGTTCCCTGTGCTATACAGTAGTTCCTTGTTGATGATCTATTTTATACATAGCAGTGTGTATGTGTTAATTCCAAACTGTTAATTTATCCCTCCTCCCACCTTTCCCCTTTGGTAATAATAAATTATAAGATTTTATACTTCTCAGAAATGGGGGAGCTGAAAGAGAGGT
This sequence comes from Tursiops truncatus, assembly GCF_011762595.2. Taxonomy (NCBI): domain Eukaryota; kingdom Metazoa; phylum Chordata; class Mammalia; order Artiodactyla; family Delphinidae; genus Tursiops; species Tursiops truncatus. The sequence goes on along the minus strand of NW_022983217.1, from coordinate 61,413 downwards.
ATCATTTTCAATGGAAAAGCATTTAAAACAAGATTGAAGGTTTAACCAAGATTATTAGATGTACATCCTTGGAAAGAAATCACTTCGTTTCTCTAATATTGACCTGACAAATAAGACAAACCTTTTCACTGAACTTGCTTATAAAAAGTGATGGAAATATCAAATGGAAGTGTTAGAAACATCTTATTTTACCCGAGCCTTATACACTGTTCTATGTTAACTACAGTTTGGCTCACACATCTGTTCATTGAGGTTACAATAGTCTCAATTTCTGTTACTGATCCTCCAGAGTGGACCCCAACAAGTGTCCCCCTGCCCAGTGTCATTGGGGCCAACAGATCGAGACTGAGTTTGGTTCACAAGCAAAGGAAACTTTATATTTTGATCAGAGAATGGAGAGGTGAGAGCATGCACTACCCCGTGGGCTGTGGGCTGGGCTGCTGTGTAGAGATCCTGTCAGAGTCAGTGGGAGGGAGGGAGGGGGCGGAGCTCTCGAGGGCCGGGTTGGCTGTAGCTCAGGCTCTATATCGTGGAGTCTGCACTGGGCCCCAGGAGCTGAGGTGTCGACCCAGCCATTCTGCACTAGGAAATCTGGTCTGAAGTGCCGGGTGTGGAACCTCTGCATGCGGGACCCTAGGAGCACGTGAAATTAGACAAAGCACAAAGGATAAAAAAGGTTAGACTTGACTTTATTGCCCAGATTCTATTTTTATCTCCCAGGGATTTTTAATGGGCTTTGCTGGGGACAAACCCCTCCTCTGCCTTTTGTCCCGTTCCTCATTCTTGGAGTGCTGAGGGTGCAGACCCTTCTTCTGTAACTGCTGAGTGCTGAGTTGGGAGCCCTCATACCCTGGGGTGAGGGTCAGAGCTTCTCCCCAGCAGCCTCCCGGTGACGTTGATTGTCCCCAGGACCCCTGCCTCCCTGCTCGTCCACCTGAGCACCAGCATTGGAAGTGTTATAGATTCTAATGACCTTTAAGGGTCCAGGAAAGAGATGTGCAGAGACGCTGTGGGGGCCGGTTTCACCCCGCCCCACATTTGTTCGGCCACCTTAGGCTGACCGTTTCTGCCAGCCTAGATGCTCTGACCAGTAGTCTGCGCTTTCTTCAATTAGGCCCCTGAATTAACGTACAAACAGCACCAGGTGTCAGAGCCCTGCCCGCTCAACTCCCAGACAGTCCAGGGTCAGTGGTGATCAAGGACCATGATGGCCACTGAGTCAACAGCCTTTTGAAGTAAACAGGAGTCCAGCCGGTCTTATTGGCCACCATCATCACGGTGTCTGTAGGCTTTTCTATGGTGACAGTGTGATATACGGTTCCCCCGCCAAGATTATTAGCTCCCCTCTGGGTGCAGTAAGTCCTGCAAGCAGTAGTCTACTCTTTTGTTACACACTCTTGTTGTTTTATGAGAGAAACTCCAGGTCAAGTGATGTTCACACGAGTCGTCATGGTGCCCTGTTGCCCCCGGTTATCTCTCTGGATGTTGGAGTTGGAGGGCCTCCTCACTCGAGGTCGGTGTGCCCACGGAGCGAACCCTGCAACTTCAGGGCATGGTTGGTGGTTAGGATCACCACGTGGGGTCCTTTTCCCTTAGGAGGGAGGTGGCCTTTTGGGCTGCTGATTTCCAGGTTTTTAGATACCGCCAGTATCTTGGCCAGATGTGGCAGTGGGCCAAGCCCCTTGGTGACCGTAGTTTATCCTACCTGGATGGCATTCTTGCATTGTTCCATTTCAAGTGGTCCCAGTTTTTGCACTAATTCTCCAATGGCGATTCACCTTTCACCGGGAATGTAAAGGTCAAAGGGTTTAGCTAAATTAGGGAGTTCCAGGGCAAGGGTCTGAATTGACTGCTCTTTCCATTCTTGAAAGGCCACTTCTGGATTCTATTCAAAAGGATCATCATCTTTTCCTTTCAGTGTTTCATATAGAGGCCCAGCTAGTAGACTGTAGTTAGGGATCCAGAAGCAGCAAACCCTGGCCTCCCCAGGAACCCCTAAGCTGTCTTCTAGTTTTAGAAAGGGGTAAGGCTGAAAATGGTTTCTTCCCTTTCCTGGGATGGGCTTCTCCGACCTTCTGTGAGAATGAAGCCCAGGCAGGTCACTGCAGTCTGTGATATTTGAGCTTTTTCTTGGACAACTTCTATCCTTTATTGGCTTGGTAGTTCAGAGGCCTCCTTAGTAGGGCTGGCGATCAGAATGTCGTCTGCATATTGAAGGAGGGTTTCCTTTTCCAGAGGTAGAACTTTTAGGTCTTTAGCTAAGCTTTCCCCAAAGACGGTGTGGGAATTTTTGCACCCTTGGGGCCAGACGGCCCGGAAGTATTGTTTTAGTTGTATGTTGAGTCCTGCCACTCACAAGCCAAAATTTCTTGTGACTCTGGGACTAATGGAATACAAAAGAAGGCATCATTGAAGACTAATACAGAATACCATGTCCTGGTGGTTGGTAGAATGACCAGCAGGGTGTAGGAATTAGGAGCAACTGGAGGTATATCCTCGGTGGCTTCACTGACTGTCCTGACATCCTTTACCAGGTCCCCAGCAGCCCATGGGGCTCTCGTGGTCAGACCAATCCCAGAATATGGAGCTCACCTGGGCAGGTACCCCACCCCCACCCCAGCCCACGGGGCTCTCGTGGTCAGGCCCCTCCCAGGATACAGAGCTACCCTTGCAGGTACCGTGGCAGGGCTGGGCACACAGGAACCGTGCACATAGCCCTCATTGCAGAGCACCCCCAGCTCACCTGTCGCTCAGAGCTGACACAGAGCACCTCAGAGCAGGACTTGAACTAACAAACAGCAGCTGCGACAGGTCTGTGACCCTGGGCATCACTCCGTGAGGCCTCCCTCCACCTGGTCTTCCAGAGACTTCCACTGCACCCGGGGCACCAGGCCTCTGTCTCCAACCACCACCCACCCCTCCTCTCCCTGACTCCTGGGTTCCTCTCATTAGGAGAGGGTTTTCTTGAAGTTGTCTCCCACTCATGGGCCAGATAAAATGATTAGAAAACAAGCCAAAGCTGCAGCCCCTTGTCTATCCTGACTCTCAGGAGCCCACACCTGTTCCTTGGACCTGGCCGGTTCAGCAAGTTCCATTTTCTGCAACTGTGAGCCCCTGAGGGGTGATGATTGGCTGACCTGGGCAGCCTTACCGTGCCGGCCAGCCCTCCCCAGGTGTGCCTGGGTTGAGATCAATATAAATACCACTCCAGGCAGCAAGAGCCCCTGCAGCCGTGCCTGACGCCATTTTCTCTGCCCTGTCAGCAGTCTCGGGGCTGGGCTGGTGGGAGGGAGTGAGAGGCCACGGCTTTGTGGGTGGCCCAGTGTGAGTGGGGCTCTGCTGGACTTTCTGCAGCAGTTGCCAGGCTGCCACCTGCTAAAGAAGAGGATGTGTCACCCATACCTGCTGCTGGAATTTCTCCCTGGGCAGAGGTGAGGAAGGAAAAAAGCAGTGGGGGCAGGGACAGGACGGGTATCTCAGGCAGGGAAATGGAAATCTTCCAGAAGAGCACCCAGGGCCAGGACCATCCTGGCTGGCCTGCAGGCACCAAGTCGGCCGGCATGCTGTCACTCGTGTGGCTCTATGGCCCTTCCTCTAGGCTTTCAAGTCCTTGTATATATTCAGGTGTTTTACCTGGGACGGGTGGGAATAGTTCAGCAGCAACTGGCCTGGGGCTCAGCTCACGTTTACTCACAGATGCCTCGGCACGGTGCCCCAGCTTTGCAATGAGGACGCTTGTTGCGTGGGGGCTGCTGGCTGAATGGGAGACGATTCCCCACCACTGACCAACTTCAGAATTGTTTACAACTGGAGCAAGTGCCCTGATACGGTTTTCCTCTGTGTAACTGGTGGGTTCTGTGTTTTTTTTCTCTTTTTCGTTTTTGGTTCAAGGTAGATTTTATTCCTCTTTTTTGTATTTACAGATATAAGCATGGAAATAATTTATTCATATAAATACATGTATGTGCAGGGAATAATTGTTTTTTCTGTTTTATTTTTTAAATTTTATTTCTTTTTAATTTTGAATTTTATTTTATATTTTTATACAGCAGGTTCTTATTGGTTATCTATTTTATACATATAAATGTATACATGCCAATCCCAGTCTCTCAACTCCTCCCACCACCACCCCCCCAACAGCTTTCCCCCCTTGTTGTCCATACGTTTGTTGTCTACATCTGTTGCTCTATTTATGCCTTGCAAAATGGTTAATCTGTACAGTTTTTCTAGGTTCCACATATATGCATGAATATACAAGATTTGTTTTTCTCTTTCTGACTTACTTCACTCTGTATGACAGTCTCTAGATCCATCGACGTCTCTACAAATGACCCAATTTCATTCCTTTTCATGGCTTAGTAATATTCCATTTTATATATGTACCACAGCTTTATGCATTCGTCTGTCTGTGGGCATTTAGGTTGCTTCCATTACCTCGATATTGTAAATAGTGATGCAATGAACATTGCGGTGAATGACTCTTTTGGATTTATGGTTTTGTCTGGGTATATGTCCAGTACTGGGATTGCTGTATCATATGGTAATTCTATTGTTAGTTTCTTAAGAAATTCCATATTGTTCTCCATAATGACTGTATCAATTTATATTCCCAACAATAGTGGAAGAGGGTTCCTTTTCTCCACACCCTTTCCAGCATTTTTTGTTTGTAGATTTTCTATGATGCCTATTCTACCAGGTGTGAGGTGATACCTCATTGTTGAATCCATTTCGTTGAGCAAGGGGTAGGTCTTGTCTATTACATATTTGGCTTATGGAACGGTATCTGTGCTCATTTCAAACTCTGCTTTTATGCAGCACCCCAACTCACCTTCCCCCTTAAGCAAGCATAAGTTGGTTTTCTAAATTTGAGACCCTGTTCTGTTTTGTAATTCAGTTCATGTGTAGCCAAGTTCACATTCCGTGTATTAGTGATACCTTATGATGTTTCTTTTTCTGTGTGACTTATTTCACTTAGAATCATCATGCCTCAATCCACTCATTATGCTGCTACGGGCCTGGTGACATAGATTTCATTGCTGAGTGGTATTCTGTTGTACATAAGTACCACAACTTCTTTATCCATTATTTGCTCTTCTGGGATATTTAACTTGTGCCGTAGAAGAGATTCCTGTAAAAAGAGCCGTCCAAACTTTTGGGGTGGCTGTGTCTTTTTGATTTTAATTTCCCTAAGCTATAGGACCATAAGTGGAAGTGCCCTAGGCTCTGTTGCTTTGTTTTTTAGATGTTTCAGGAAACACCATACACTTCTCCCGAGTGGCTGTTGGCAATTTACATCCCGCCCATCAGCATAACAAGGCTCCCAGTTCTCCATGGCCTGTCCTGCCTTTCTGGATTTTACACTTTTTTCAGATGGCCCTTTTGACCGGGGGGAAGTGAGACTTCATTGTAGTGCAGATTTCCTTTGCAAGCTTGCTTGGTTGGCCAAAAAGGGCGTATGCGTTTTTTCCTGAATATATTCAGGAAAAAACGCATACGCCCTTTTTGGCCAAGTGCATCATTGTGGACGTTCTGCCTCTTTTCCTATGCTTTCAATGCAATTCCAGTCTACCTCCTGAAATCGGTTTCCTGCAATTCTGCCCCGCTTTCAAGTCCTCTTGGCAGCCTTACTTCAGTATATTTTTGGACGATAGCTGTCATTTATAACTCTGCAGGTTTGTGAATTACAGTGCCCCTGAGCTCCTTTCTTCAACTCGCTTTCTTGTGAGCTGGCCGCAACACCGCAGGATGGCTTCAGGCCCTAATCTGGTTCCGGCACGGCACGCTGAGCCTTTGGTTAATTCCTCTTCCTGGTGGGAAATGAGAGTTAAATTTGCCCGTCCAGACACCTCCAGCTAGTCTCTCATTGGTTCTCCCTATTCCTGTTCATCTTCCGCAGAAATTGCAAACTGGGCCAAACAGGAGGTTAAAGGCACTGACTCTCCAAGTGGGGAGAGTGTTAGTAAAGCGTCTGGAATGTTGCACCCGAGTACCAGGGGAGGAAAACTGAGACATATTTGAACACGTCTCCCGTTCACACGGTTGATCATACTCTGGGTTCCACATGCATGTTTTAGCTGAAGGAAGAATACCTTAAACCTGGAGAGTTGAGACCCGTGGAATGGGTACCATGCAATATGACTTCAAAGGGTCTTCATTTGCTCACCGAACCTCTCCAATCCTATCACTGCTGCGTTTATGCCCCTGTACACACTGCTTGATTCTCCTTTGGAGACATAGCAATCCATAGGTTTTAAGATACTTACTAGTCAGGTACATTCTTAGGCGTTTAATATGGGGTGTTGAGTCCATTTCGTTGAGCAAGGAGTAGCTCTTGTCTATTCCATATTTGGCTTAAGGAACTTTATCTGTGCTCATTTCAATCTCTGGTTTTATGCAGCACCCCAACTCACCTTTCCCCTTAAGCAAGCATAAGTTGGTTTTCTAAATTTGAGACCCTGTTCTGTTTTGGAATTCAGTTCCTGTGTAGCCAAGTTTACATTCCGTGTATTAGTGATATCTTATGATGTTTCTTTTTCTGTGTGACTTATTTCAGTTAGAATCATCGTACCTGAATCCACTCATTATGCTGCTACGGGCCTGATGACATAGATTTCATTGCTGAGTGATATTGCATTGTACGTAAGTACCACAACTTCTTTATCCAATTTTCACTTTCTGCGATATTGAACTTGTACCGTAAACGAGGTTCTTGTAAACAGAGGCGTCCCAAACTTTGGGGTGGCTGTGTCTTTTTGATTTTAATTTCCCTAAGCTATAGGACCATAAGTGGAAGTGCCCTAGGCTCTGTTGCTTTGTTTTTTAGATGTTTCAGGAAACACCATATACTTCTCCGAGTGGCTGTTGGCAATTTACATCCCGCCCATCAGCATAAGAATGCTCCCAGTTCTCCATGGCCTGTCCTGCCTTTATGGATTTTACACTTTTTTCAGATGGCCCTTTTGACCAGGGGGAAGTGAGACTTCATTGTAGTGCAGATTTCCTTTGCAAGCTTGCTTGGTTGGCCAAAAAGGGCGTATGCGTTTTTTCCTGAATATATTCAGGAAAATAGTGCATACGCCCTTTTTGGCCAAGTGCATCATTGTCGAGGTTCTGACTCTCTTCATATGTTTTCAATGCAATTCCAGTCTACCTCCTGAAATCGGTTTCCTGCAATTCTGCCTTGCTTTCAATGCCTCTTCATAGCCTTACCTCAATATATTTTTTGAAAATAGTTGGCCTTTATAACTCTGCAGGTTTTTGAATTGCAGTGGCCCTTAGCTCCATTTTTCAGCTCTTATTTTTGTGGTCTTGCCCCATAACCACAGGATTCCTTGAAGCCCTATTTTTCTTCTGGGGCACCTTGCTGTGCCTTTGGTTAATTCTTCTTACTGATGTGACATTAGAGTGACATGTGCCCATTGAAACCGCTACAGCTAGTTTCTCACTGGTTCCCCCTATTCCCATTCATCCTCCGCACTAACTGCAGACTGTGCGATACCAGAACTTAAAGGCATTGACTCCATGTGGGGATGTTGTTAGTAAAGCGGCTGGAATGTCGATCCGGAGCCCCAGGAGAGGAAAAATGAGGTGCGTTTTAGAAACCTTTCCCGATCATATGGTATACCAGTCACTGGGTTTCCCAAGCATGGTTTAGCTGTAGGAAGATTCCCTTCAACCTGGAGTGTTGGGACCCTAGGAATGAGTAGCATGAAGTATTGCATTAAACTTTCGGCAGTTGCTCACCAAAGCTCACCAATCCTCTCAGCCCCAAGTGTCCAGCCTTATGTCTTATCCAGCTGTGGGTTTATATGTGGTCAATCCAGGTTGCATCACAGCCCCTGAGCGAATTTTGTAAGAATTTTTCTCTCTTTCATTGTTTCAGCGTTTTGTTTTTAAAATTTATTTCTATAATGGGGTTTAGCTCATTTTCACTGCTGTGTTTGTGCCGCTCTGCACACACTTGATTCCCTTATGGAGATATATCAATACATGGGTTTTAAGATTCTTATTACTCAGATATATTTCTCTGCGGTGTATAGGGTGTGTTGAGGCCAGTTCATTGAGCAAGGTGTAGATCTTGTCTAATACCTATTTGGTTTATTGAACGGTATCTGTGCTAATTTCAAACTCTGGTTTTATGCATCACCCCACCTCTCCTTTCCCCTTAAGCTGACATAAGTGTGTTTTCTAAATGTGAGACACTGTTCTGTTCTGTAATTCATTTCTTGTGCAGCCATATTTACCCTCCCTCTATAAGTGATATCTTATGATATGTTTCTTTTCTGTTTGACTTATTTCAAGTAGTATTATCGGACCTAAATCCACTCTTTATCCTTCTACTAGCCTTATTACATTGATTTCATGGTGAAGAGATATTCCATTGTACATAAGTACCACATCTTCTTTATCCATTGTTCTCTTTCCTGGGATATTTAAGGTGTACTGAAGTTGAGGTTCTTGTAAACAGAGTAGCCCTAAACTGTGGTGTGCTTGTGTCTTGTTGATTTTTAGACTTCCCTAGATATACTCCCATGATTGGAAGTGTCCTATGCTCTGTAGCTCTGTTTTTTAGATGATTTAGGAACCACCATACACTTCTCCAGAGTGGCTCTGGGCAGTTCACACACTGCCCATCAGCGTATAAAGGCTCCCTGTTCTCCATGGCCTGTCCTGCATTTCTGGTTTTTACAATTTTTTAGGATGGCCCTTTTGACCGGTGGGAGTGAGACTTCTTTGTTGTGCACATTTGCATTGCTTGCTTGCTTCGTTGCCCATAAAGTGCGTATGCGTTTTTTCCTGGATATAATCAGGAAAAAACGCATACGCCCTTTTGGGCCAACTGCATCATTGTCGAAATTCTGCCGCTTTTCATGTGCGTTAAAGACGAGTCCAATCTATCTCTTGAAATCTGTTTCTTGCAATTCTGTCTTGCATTCAGATCCTCTTCTTTGCCTTACCTCAACATATTTTTGGACGTTAGTTTTCATTTATAACTCTGCAGGTTTGTGAATTGCAGTGACCCTGAGCTCCATTTTTTAAGTTGCTCTTTTGTGAGCTGGCCTCAAACCCGCAGGATTGCTTCAGGCCCTATTTTGGCTCCGGCGAGGCAGGCTGAGCCTTTCTTTAATTCTTATTCTTAATGGGAAATTAAAGTGATATGTGCCCGTCCAAACCCCTACAACTATTCTCTCATTGGTTCCCCCTCTTCCCGTTCATCCTCCTCACAATTTGCAAAATGTGTGAAACAGAAGTTTAAATGTGCTGATTCTCCAAGTGGGGAGATTCTAAGTAACGTGGCTGGAATGGTGAACAGGAGCACCAGGAGAGGATAAATGAGGTGCATTTTAGACACATCTCCCGATCACATGGTGTACAGTCCTCTGGGTTTTCCATGCATGTTTTAGCTGTAGGAAGATCCCTTGAACCTGCAGATTTGGGACCCATTGAATGGGTACCAGGTAGTATTACTTTAAAGGGTGTGCATTTCCTCACCCAACCTCACATTTCTCTTAGCGCAAACAGTTTCCAGCCTTATGTCTCATCCTGCTGTGGGTCTAGATGCGTTCAATCCATGTTGCATCACCGTCCCTGAGGAAAAGTTGTAAGAGGTTTTCTCTGTCTCTCTGTCGTTTATTTTTTTCAATTTATTACTATATTGGTTACAGCTGATTTTCAAAGCTCTGTTTCTTGCTGCTGTACATCCACTTGATTCACGTACAGAGAGACATCAATAAATTCTTTTTCAGATTCTTACCAGTCGTATATATTCTTTTCCGGTGACTTGAGTGTGCTGAGTGCAGTTCTTTTAGCTACCGTGTAGGCCTTGTTGATTATCAGTTTGGTATTTGGAATGGTATCTTTGCTAATTTCAACCTCCTGGATGATGCCTCACCCCTCCCCACCTTTCCCGTTTAGCAGCCTTATGCGTGTTTTCTACATATTTGACTATGTTTTTGTTTTGTAATTTATTTCATGTGTAGCCATTTTGGATTCCACCTTTAAGTGATATCTTATGATATGTGTCTTTTTCTTTTTGAATTCTGTCACTTAGAATGATCATACGTAACTCCTCCGGAGTTGTTACAACTGGCCATATTTCATTGATTTCCAGGCTGAATAATATTCCACTCTACCTAAGTACCACATCTCTATCCATTTTTTCCCTCCAGAGACATTTAAGTTATATCCTAGTCGAGGATCTTTTAAACAGAGAGGGGGTAAACATTGGGGTGCCTGTGTCCTCTCGATTTGTGTTTTTCCCAAGATATACGCCCATGAGTGCAAGTGCCCTATGCTCTGTAGCTCATTTTTTAGATGCTTTAGTAAACACAATACATTTCTCCAGAATGGCCGTTGGCAATATACATTTCCACGATAAGTCTCACAGGGCTCCCTCTTCTCGTTGCCCTGTCCTGCATTTCTGTTGTTTACGCTTTATGAGGATGGCTCTTCTGACTGATGCGAAGTGATATCTTTTGTAGTATTGACTTCCAGTGCCCACCTGTTTGGTTGGCTAAAAAAGTGTATGCCCTTTTCTTGAATATATACAGAAAAAAACGCATACACCCTTTTTGGCCAACTGCAATGTTGGCAATGTTCAGCTCCTTTTCTTGTGCTTAATGGCGAGTCCTTTCTACCTCCTCAAATCCCTTTCCTGCCATTCTCCCTTGCTTACAAGTCCTTTTCTCTGACTTTCCTCAAGACATTTTTCAGTGATGGATATTTTCAACTCTGCAGTTTTGTGAATTTTACTGCCCCTGAGTTCCATTGTTCAACTTGTGTTTATGGGAACTGGCCACAAAGCAGCGGGATTTCCTCAAGCCCTATACTGTTTCCATGGGCAACCCTAGCCTTTGGTCAATTCGTCTTCCTGATTGGAAATTAGAGTGACATGTGCCTGTCTGAACACCTAGGACTTGTCTCTCATTGTTCCTCATCCTTCCGCTTCATCCTCTGGACAAATTCCAAACTGTACGCAACAGGATGTTGACAGTGCTGACATCTCCAAGTGGGGAGACTGTTAGTAAAGACGCTGGAGGGGTGAACCCGAGCACCAGGAGATGAGGAGATGAGATGCCTTTTCCAAACTCTTCCCGATCAGACGGTATACCATCCTCTGGGTGTGACAGACATGTTTTAGCAGTAGGAAGAGTCCCATTCATGTAAGGAGAACACCAGGGCTTTTTCAAAATCAGTGTCTCCCCGAAACCCAAACTGGGGAAGTTTTTAAGCTACGGCTACACATATGTTCATTAAGGGCCTTGGGAAGTAGGCAGAGTCCAAACTTTAGATGATTGAAGTCTTCAGGGTCAGAAGCACTCACCACCAGCTTCCCTTAGGCTACACTTTAACTGTCATTGATAGATGATGTCAATAAAAATATCTATTCTTTTTCAGATTATTTCCCCTTATAGGTTATTGCAAAATGTTGAGTGTAGTTCCCTGTGCTATACAGTAGTTCCTTGTTGATGATCTATTTTATACATAGCAGTGTGTATGTGTTAATTCCAAACTGTTAATTTATCCCTCCTCCCACCTTTCCCCTTTGGTAATAATAAATTATAAGATTTTATACTTCTCAGAAATGGGGGAGCTGAAAGAGAGGTATCATTTTCAATGGAAAAGCATTTAAAACAAGATTGAAGGTTTAACCAAGATTATTAGATGTACATCCTTGGAAAGAAATCACTTCGTTTCTCTAATATTGACCTGACAAATAAGACAAACCTTTTCACTGAACTTGCTTATAATAAAGTGATGGAAATATCAAATGGAAGTGTTAGAAACATCTTATTTTACCCGAGCCTTATACACTGTTCTATGTTAACTACAGTTTGGCTCACACATCTGTTCATTGAGGTTACAATAGTCTCAATTTCTGTTACTGATCCTCCAGAGTGGACCCCAACAAGTGTCCCCCTGCCCAGTGTCATTGGGGCCAACAGATCGAGACTGAGTTTGGTTCACAAGCAAAGGAAACTTTATATTTTGATCAGAGAATGGAGAGGTGAGAGCATGCACTACCCCGTGGGCTGTGGGCTGGGCTGCTGTGTAGAGATCCTGTCAGAGTCAGTGGGAGGGAGGGAGGCGGCGGAGCTCTCGAGGGCCGGGTTGGCTGTAGCTCAGGCTCTATATCGTGGAGTCTGCACTGGGCCCCAGGAGCTGAGGTGTCGACCCAGCCATTCTGCACTAGGAAATCTGGTCTGAAGTGCCGGGTGTGGAACCTCTGCATGCGGGACCCTAGGAGCACGTGAAATTAGACAAAGCACAAAGGATAAAAAAGGTTAGACTTGACTTTATTGCCCAGATTCTATTTTTATCTCCCAGGGATTTTTAATGGGCTTTGCTGGGGACAAACCCCTCCTCTGCCTTTTGTCCCGTTCCTCATTCTTGGAGTGCTGAGGGTGCAGACCCTTCTTCTGTAACTGCTGAGTGCTGAGTTGGGAGCCCTCATACCCTGGGGTGAGGGTCAGAGCTTCTCCCCAGCAGCCTCCCGGTGACGTTGATTGTCCCCAGGACCCCTGCCTCCCTGCTCGTCCACCTGAGCACCAGCATTGGAAGTGTTATAGATTCTAATGACCTTTAAGGGTCCAGGAAAGAGATGTGCAGAGACGCTGTGGGGGCCGGTTTCACCCCGCCCCACATTTGTTCGGCCACCTTAGGCTGACTGTTTCTGCCAGCCTAGATGCTCTGACCAGTAGTCTGCGCTTTCTTCAATTAGGCCCCTGAATTAACGTACAAACAGCACCAGGTGTCAGAGCCCTGCCCGCTCAACTCCCAGACAGTCCAGGGTCAGTGGTGATCAAGGACCATGATGGCTACTGAGTCAACAGCCTTTTGAAGTAAACAGGAGTCCAGCCGGTCTTATTGGCCACCATCATCACGGTGTCTGTAGGCTTTTCTATGGTGACAGTGTGGTATACTGTTCCCCCGCCAAGATTATTAGCTCCCCTCTGGGTGCAGTAAGTCCTGCAAGCAGTAGTCTACTCTTTTGGGACACACTCTTGTTGTTTTATGAGAGAAACTCCAGGTCAAGTGATGTTCACACGAGTCGTCATGGTGCCCTGTTGCCCCCGGTTATCTCTCTGGATGTTGGAGTTGGAGGGCCTCCTCACTCGAGGTCGGTGTGCCCACGGAGCGAACCCTGCAACTTCAGGGCATGGTTGGTGGTTAGGATCACCACGTGGGGTCCTTTTCCCTTAGGAGGGAGGTGGCCTTTTGGGCTGCTGATTTCCAGGTTTTTAGATACCGCCAGTATCTTGGCCAGATGTGGCAGTGGGCCAAGCCCCTTGGTGACCGTAGTTTATCCTACCTGGATGGCATTCTTGCATTGTTCCATTTCAAGTGGTCCCAGTTTTTGCACTAATTCTCCAATGGCGATTCACCTTTCACCGGGAATGTAAAGGTCAAAGGGTTTAGCTAAATTAGGGAGTTCCAGGGCAAGGGTCTGAATTGACTGCTCTTTCCATTCTTGAAAGGCCACTTCTGGATTCTATTCAAAAGGATCATCATCTTTTCCTTTCAGTGTTTCATATAGAGGCCCAGCTAGTAGACTGTAGTTAGGGATCCAGAAGCAGCAAACCCTGGCCTCCCCAGGAACCCCTAAGCTGTCTTCTAGTTTTAGAAAGGGGTAAGGCTGAAAATGGTTTCTTCCCTTTCCTGGGATGGGCTTCTCCGACCTTCTGTGAGAATGAAGCCCAGGCAGGTCACCGCAGTCTGTGATATTTGAGCTTTTTCTTGGACAACTTCTATCCTTTATTGGCTTGGTAGTTCAGAGGCCTCCTTAGTAGGGCTGGCGATCAGAATGTCGTCTGCATATTGAAGGAGGGTTTCCTTTTCCAGAGGTAGAACTTTTAGGTCTTTAGCTAAGCTTTCCCCAAAGATGGTGTGGGAATTTTTGCACCCTTGGGGCCGAACGGCCCGGAAGTATTGTTTTAGTTGTATGTTGAGTCCTGCCACTCACAAGCCAAAATTTCTTGTGACTCTGGGACTAATGGAATACAAAAGAAGGCATCATTGAAGACTAATACAGAATACCATGTCCTGGTGGTTGGTAGAATGACCAGCAGGGTGTAGGAATTAGGAGCAACTGGAGGTATATCCTCGGTGGCTTCACTGACTGTCCTGACATCCTTTACCAGGTCCCCAGCAGCCCATGGGGCTCTCGTGGTCAGACCAATCCCAGAATATGGAGCTCACCTGGGCAGGTACCCCACCCCCACCCCAGCCCACGGGGCTCTCGTGGTCAGGCCCCTCCCAGGATACAGAGCTACCCTTGCAGGTACCGTGGCAGGGCTGGGCACACAGGAACCGTGCACATAGCCCTCATTGCAGAGCACCCCCAGCTCACCTGTCGCTCAGAGCTGACACAGAGCACCTCAGAGCAGGACTTGAACTAACAAACAGCAGCTGCGACAGGTCTGTGACCCTGGGCATCACTCCGTGAGGCCTCCCTCCACCTGGTCTTCCAGAGACTTCCACTGCACCCGGGGCACCAGGCCTCTGTCTCCAACCACCACCCACCCCTCCTCTCCCTGACTCCTGGGTTCCTCTCATTAGGAGAGGGTTTTCTTGAAGTTGTCTCCCACACATGGGCCAGATAAAATGATTAGAAAACAAGCCAAAGCTGCAGCCCCTTGTCTATCCTGACTCTCAGGAGCCCACACCTGTTCCTTGGACCTGGCCGGTTCAGCAAGTTCCATTTTCTGCAACTGTGAGCCCCTGAGGGGTGATGATTGGCTGACCTGGGCAGCCTTACCGTGCCGGCCAGCCCTCCCCAGGTGTGCCTGGGTTGAGATCAATATAAATACCACTCCAGGCAGCAAGAGCCCCTGCAGCCGTGCCTGACGCCATTTTCTCTGCCCTGTCAGCAGTCTCGGGGCTGGGCTGGTGGGAGGGAGTGAGAGGCCACGGCTTTGTGGGTGGCCCAGTGTGAGTGGGGCTCTGCTGGACTTTCTGCAGCAGTTGCCAGGCTGCCACCTGCTAAAGAAGAGGATGTGTCACCCATACCTGCTGCTGGAATTTCTCCCTGGGCAGAGGTGAGGAAGGAAAAAAGCAGTGGGGGCAGGGACAGGACGGGTATCTCAGGCAGGGAAATGGAAATCTTCCAGAAGAGCACCCAGGGCCAAGACCATCCTGGCTGGCCTGCAGGCACCAAGTCGGCCGGCATGCTGTCACTCGTGTGGCTCTATGGCCCTTCCTCTAGGCTTTCAAGTCCTTGTATATATTCAGGTGTTTTACCTGGGACGGGTGGGAATAGTTCAGCAGCAACTGGCCTGGGGCTCAGCTCACGTTTACTCACAGATGCCTCGGCACGGTGCCCCAGCTTTGCAATGAGGACGCTTGTTGCGTGGGGGCTGCTGGCTGAATGGGAGACGATTCCCCACCACTGACCAACTTCAGAATTGTTTACAACTGGAGCAAGTGCCCTGATACGGTTTTCCTCTGTGTAACTGGTGGGTTCTGTGTTTTTTTTCTCTTTTTCGTTTTTGGTTCAAGGTAGATTTTATTCCTCTTTTTTGTATTTACAGATATAAGCATGGAAATAATTTATTCATATAAATACATGTATGTGCAGGGAATAATTGTTTTTTCTGTTTTATTTTTTAAATTTTATTTCTTTTTAATTTTGAATTTTATTTTATATTTTTATACAGCAGGTTCTTATTGGTTATCTATTTTATACATATAAATGTATACATGCCAATCCCAGTCTCTCAACTCCTCCCACCACCACCCCCCCAACAGCTTTCCCCCCTTGTTGTCCATACGTTTGTTGTCTACATCTGTTGCTCTATTTATGCCTTGCAAAATGGTTAATCTGTACAGTTTTTCTAGGTTCCACATATATGCATGAATATACAAGATTTGTTTTTCTCTTTCTGACTTACTTCACTCTGTATGACAGTCTTTAGATCCATCGACGTCTCTACAAATGACCCAATTTCATTCCTTTTCATGGCTTAGTAATATTCCATTTTATATATGTACCACAGCTTTATGCATTCGTCTGTCTGTGGGCATTTAGGTTGCTTCCATTACCTCGATATTGTAAATAGTGATGCAATGAACATTGCGGTGAATGACTCTTTTGGATTTATGGTTTTGTCTGGGTATATGTCCAGTACTGGGATTGCTGTATCATATGGTAATTCTATTGTTAGTTTCTTAAGAAATTCCATATTGTTCTCCATAATGACTGTATCAATTTATATTCCCAACAATAGTGGAAGAGGGTTCCTTTTCTCCACACCCTTTCCAGCATTTTTTGTTTGTAGATTTTCTATGATGCCTATTCTACCAGGTGTGAGGTGATACCTCATTGTTGAATCCATTTCGTTGAGCAAGGGGTAGGTCTTGTCTATTACATATTTGGCTTATGGAACGGTATCTGTGCTAATTTCAAACTCTGCTTTTATGCAGCACCCCAACTCACCTTCCCCCTTAAGCAAGGCATAAGTTGGTTTTCTAAACTTGAGACCCTGTTCTGTTTTGTAATTCAGTTCATGTGTAGCCAAGTTCACATTCCGTGTATTAGTGATACCTTATGATGTTTCTTTTTCTGTGTGACTTATTTCACTTAGAATCATCGTGCCTCAATCCACTCATTATGCTGGTACGGGCCTGGTGACATAGATTTCATTGCTGAGTGGTATTCTGTTGTACATAAGTACCGCAACTTCTTTATCCATTATTTGCTCTCTGGGATATTTAACTTGTGCCGTAGAAGAGATTCTGTAAAAAGAGCCGTCCCAAATTTTGGGGTGGCTGTGTCTTTTTGATTTTAATTTCCCTAAGCTATAGGACCATAAGTGGAAGTGCCCTAGGCTCTGTTGCTTTGTTTTTTAGATGTTTCAGGAAACACCATACACTTCTCCCGAGTGTCTGTTGGCAATTTACATCCCGCCCATCAGCATAACAAGGCTCCCAGTTCTCCATGGCCTGTCCTGCCTTTCTGGATTTTACACTTTTTTCAGATGGCCCTTTTGACCGGGGGGAAGTGAGACTTCATTGTAGTGCAGATTTCCTTTGCAAGCTTGCTTGGTTGGCCAAAAAGGGCGTATGCGTTTTTTCCTGAATATATTCAGGAAAAAACGCATACGCCCTTTTTGGCCAAGTGCATCATTGTGGACGTTCTGCCTCTTTTCCTATGCTTTCAATGCAATTCCAGTCTACCTCCTGAAATCGGTTTCCTGCAATTCTGCCCCGCTTTCAAGTCCTCTTGGCAGCCTTACTTCAGTATATTTTTGGACGATAGCTGTCATTTATAACTCTGCAGGTTTGTGAATTACAGTGCCCCTGAGCTCCTTTCTTCAACTCGCTTTCTTGTGAGCTGGCCGCAACACCGCAGGATGGCTTCAGGCCCTAATCTGGTTCCGGCACGGCACGCTGAGCCTTTGGTTAATTCCTCTTCCTGGTGGGAAATGAGAGTTAAATTTGCCCGTCCAGACACCTCCAGCTAGTCTCTCATTGGTTCTCGCTATTCCTGTTCATCTTCCGCAGAAATTGCAAACTGGGCCAAACAGGAGGTTAAAGGCACTGACTCTCCAAGTCGGGAGAGTGTTAGTAAAGCGTCTGGAATGTTGCACCCGAGTACCAGGGTACGAAAACTGAGACATATTTGAACACGTCTCCCGATCACCTGGTTGATCATACTCTGGGTTCCACATGCATGTTTTAGCTGAAGGAAGAATACCTTAAACCTGGAGAGTTGAGACCCGTGGAATGGGTACCATGCAATATGACTTCAAAGGGTCTTCATTTGCTCACCGAACCTCTCCAATCCTATCACTGCTGCGTTTATGCCCCTGTACACATGCTTGATTCTCTTTCGGAGACATAGCAATCCATAGGTTTTAAGATACTTACTAGTCAGGTACATTCTTAGGCGTTTAATATGGGGTGTTGAGTCCATTTCGTTGAGCAAGGAGTAGCTCTTGTCTATTCCATATTTGGCTTAAGGAACTTTATCTGTGCTCATTTCAATCTCTGGTTTTATGCAGCACCCCAACTCACCTTTCCCCTTAAGCAAGCATAAGTTGGTTTTCTAAATTTGAGACCCTGTTCTGTTTTGTAATTCAGTTCCTGTGTAGCCAAGTTTACATTCCGTGTATTAGTGATATCTTATGATGTTTCTTTTTCTGTGTGACTTATTTCAGTTAGAATCATCATACCTGAATCCACTCATTGTGCTGCTACGGGCCTGATGACATAGATTTCATTGCTGAGTGATACTGCATTCTATGTGAGTACCACAACTTCTTTATCCATTTTTCACTTTCTGCGATGTTGAACTTGTACTGTAAACGAGGTTTTTGTAAACAGAGCCATCCCAAACTTTGGGGTGGCTGTGTCTTTTTGATTTTAATTTCCCTAAGCTATAGGACCATAAGTGGAAGTGCCCTAGGCTCTGTTGCTTTGTTTTTTAGATGTTTCAGGAAACACCATACACTTCTCCCGAGTGTCTGTTGGCAATTTACATCCCGCCCATCAGCATAACAAGGCTCCCAGTTCTCCATGGCCTGTCCTGCCTTTCTGGATTTTACACTTTTTTCAGATGGCCCTTTTGACCGGGGGGAAGTGAGACTTCATTGTAGTGCAGATTTCCTTTGCAAGCTTGCTTGGTTGGCCAAAAAGGGCGTATGCGTTTTTTCCTGAATATATTCAGGAAAAAACGCATACGCCCTTTTTGGCCAAGTGCATCATTGTGGACGTTCTGCCTCTTTTCCTATGCTTTCAATGCAATTCCAGTCTACCTCCTGAAATCGGTTTCCTGCAATTCTGCCCCGCTTTCAAGTCCTCTTGGCAGCCTTACTTCAGTATATTTTTGGACGATAGCTGTCATTTATAACTCTGCAGGTTTGTGAATTACAGTGCCCCTGAGCTCCTTTCTTCAACTCGCTTTCTTGTGAGCTGGCCGCAACACCGCAGGATGGCTTCAGGCCCTAATCTGGTTCCGGCACGGCACGCTGAGCCTTTGGTTAATTCCTCTTCCTGGTGGGAAATGAGAGTTAAATTTGCCCGTCCAGACACCTCCAGCTAGTCTCTCATTGGTTCTCGCTATTCCTGTTCATCTTCCGCAGAAATTGCAAACTGGGCCAAACAGGAGGTTAAAGGGACTGACTCTCCAAGTCGGGAGAGTGTTAGTAAAGCGTCTGGAATGTTGCACCCGAGTACCAGGGTAGGAAAACTGAGACATATTTGAACACGTCTCCCGATCACATGGTTGATCATACTCTAGGGTTCCACATGCATGTTTTAGCTGAAGGAAGAATACCTTAAACCTGGGTAGTTGAAACCCGTGGAATGGGTACCATGCAATATGACTTCAAAGGGTCTTCATTTGCTCACCGAACCTCTCCAATCCTATCACTGCTGCGTTTATGCCCCTGTACACATGCTTGATTCTCTTTCGGAGACATAGCAATCCATAGGTTTTAAGATACTTACTAGTCAGGTACATTCTTAGGCGTTTAATATGGGGTGTTGAGTCCATTTCGTTGAGCAAGGAGTAGCTCTTGTCTATTCCATATTTGGCTTAAGGAACTTTATCTGTGCTCATTTCAATCTCTGGTTTTATGCAGCACCCCAACTCACCTTTCCCCTTAAGCAAGCATAAGTTGGTTTTCTAAATTTGAGACCCTGTTCTGTTCTGTAATTCAGTTCCTGTGTAGCCAAGTTTACATTCCGTGTATTACTGATATCTTATGATGTTTCTTTTTCTGTGTGACTTATTTCAGTTAGAATCATCGTACCTGAATCCACTCATTATGCTGCTACGGGCCTGATGACATAGATTTCATTGCTGAGTGATACTGCATTGTACGTAAGTACCACAAGTTCTTTATCCATTTTTCACTTTCTGTGATATTGAACTTGTACGGTAAACGAGGTTCTTGTAAACAGAGGCGTCCCAAACTTTGGGGTGGCTGTGTCTTTTTGATTTTAATTTCCCTAAGCTATAGGACCATAAGTGGAAGTGCCCTAGGCTCTGTTGCTTTGTTTTTTAGATGTTTCAGGAAACACCATACACTTCTCCCGAGTGTCTGTTGGCAATTTACATCCCGCCCATCAGCATAACAAGGCTCCCAGTTCTCCATGGCCTGTCCTGCCTTTCTGGATTTTACACTTTTTTCAGATGGCCCTTTTGACCGGGGGAAGTGAGACTTCATTGTAGTGCAGATTTCCTTTGCAAGCTTGCTTGGTTGGCCAAAAAGGGCGTATGCGTTTTTTCCTGAATATATTCAGGAAAAAACGCATACGCCCTTTTTGGCCAAGTGCATCATTGTGGACGTTCTGCCTCTTTTCCTATGCTTTCAATGCAATTCCAGTCTACCTCCTGAAATCGGTTTCCTGCAATTCTGCCCCGCTTTCAAGTCCTCTTGGCAGCCTTACTTCAGTATATTTTTGGACGATAGCTGTCATTTATAACTCTGCAGGTTTGTGAATTACAGTGCCCCTGAGCTCCTTTCTTCAACTCGCTTTCTTGTGAGCTGGCCGCAACACCGCAGGATGGCTTCAGGCCCTAATCTGGTTCCGGCACGGCACGCTGAGCCTTTGGTTAATTTCCTCTTCCTGGTGGGAAATGAGAGTTAAATTTGCCCGTCCAGACACCTCCAGCTAGTCTCTCATTGGTTCTCGCTATTCCTGTTCATCTTCCGCAGAAATTGCAAACTGGGCCAAACAGGAGGTTAAAGGGACTGACTCTCCAAGTCGGGGAGAGTGTTAGTAAAGCGTCTGGAATGTTGCACCCGAGTACCAGGGGAGGAAAACTGAGACATATTTGAACACGTCTCCCGATCACATGGTTGATCATACTCTAGGTTCCACATGCATGTTTTAGCTGAAGGAAGAATACCTTAAACCTGGGTAGTTGAAACCCGTGGAATGGGTACCATGCAATATGACTTCAAAGGGTCTTCATTTGCTCACCGAACCTCTCCAATCCTATCACTGCTGCGTTTATGCCCCTGTACACATGCTTGATTCTCTTTCGGAGACATAGCAATCCATAGGTTTTAAGATACTTACTAGTCAGGTACATTCTTAGGCGTTTAATATGCGGTGTTGAGTCCATTTCGTTGAGCAAGGAGTAGCTCTTGTCTATTCCATATTTGGCTTAAGGAACTTTATCTGTGCTCATTTCAATCTCTGGTTTTATGCAGCACCCCAACTCACCTTTCCCCTTAAGCAAGCATAAGTTGGTTTTCTAAATTTGAGACCCTGTTCTGTTCTGTAATTCAGTTCCTGTGTAGCCAAGTTTACATTCCGTGTATTACTGATATCTTATGATGTTTCTTTTTCTGTGTGACTTATTTCAGTTAGAATCATCATACCTGAATCCACTCATTGTGCTGCTAAGGGCCTGATGACATAGATTTCATTGCTGAGTGATATTGCTTTGTAAGTAAATACCACAACTTCTTTATCCATTTTTCACTTTCTGCGATGTTGAACTTGTACTGTAAACGAGGTTCTTGTAAACAGAGGCGTCCCAAACTTTGGGGTGGCTGTGTCTTTTTGATTTTAATTTCCCTAAGCTATAGGACCATAAGTGGAAGTGCCCTAGGCTCTGTTGCTTTGTTTTTTAGATGTTTCAGGAAACACCATACACTTCTCCCGAGTGTCTGTTGGCAATTTACATCCCGCCCATCAGCATAACAAGGCTCCCAGTTCTCCATGGCCTGTCCTGCCTTTCTGGATTTTACACTTTTTTCAGATGGCCCTTTTGACCGGGGGGAAGTGAGACTTCATTGTAGTGCAGATTTCCTTTGCAAGCTTGCTTGGTTGGCCAAAAAGGGCGTATGCGTTTTTTCCTGAATATATTCAGGAAAAAACGCATACGCCCTTTTTGGCCAAGTGCATCATTGTGGACGTTCTGCCTCTTTTCCTATGCTTTCAATGCAATTCCAGTCTACCTCCTGAAATCGGTTTCCTGCAATTCTGCCCCGCTTTCAAGTCCTCTTGGCAGCCTTACTTCAGTATATTTTTGGACGATAGCTGTCATTTATAACTCTGCAGGTTTGTGAATTACAGTGCCCCTGAGCTCCTTTCTTCAACTCGCTTTCTTGTGAGCTGGCCGCAACACCGCAGGATGGCTTCAGGCCCTAATCTGGTTCCGGCACGGCACGCTGAGCCTTTGGTTAATTCCTCTTCCTGGTGGGAAATGAGAGTTAAATTTGCCCGTCCAGACACCTCCAGCTAGTCTCTCATTGGTTCTCGCTATTCCTGTTCATCTTCCGCAGAAATTGCAAACTGGGCCAAACAGGAGGTTAAAGGGACTGACTCTCCAAGTCGGGAGAGTGTTAGTAAAGCGTCTGGAATGTTGCACCCGAGTACCAGGGTACGAAAACTGAGACATATTTGAACACGTCTCCCGATCACATGGTTGATCATACTCTGGGTTCCACATGCATGTTTTAGCTGAAGGAAGAATACCTTAAACCTGGAGTAGTTGAACCCGTGGAATGGGTACCATGCAATATGACTTCAAAGGGTCTTCATTTGCTCACCGAACCTCTCCAATCCTATCACTGCTGCGTTTATGCCCCTGTACACATGCTTGATTCTCTTTCGGAGACATAGCAATCCATAGGTTTTAAGATACTTACTAGTCAGGTACATTCTTAGGCGTTTAATATGGGGTGTTGAGTCCATTTCGTTGAGCAAGGAGTAGCTCTTGTCTATTCCATATTTGGCTTAAGGAACTTTATCTGTGCTCATTTCAATCTCTGGTTTTATGCAGCACCCCAACTCACCTTTCCCCTTAAGCAAGCATAAGTTGGTTTTCTAAATTTGAGACCCTGTTCTGTTCTGTAATTCAGTTCCTGTGTAGCCAAGTTTACATTCCGTGTATTAGCTGATATCTTATGATGTTTCTTTTTCTGTGTGACTTATTTCAGTTAGAATCATCAGTACCTGAATCCACTCATTATGCTGCTACGGGCCTGATGACATAGATTTCATTGCTGAGTGATACTGCATTGTACGTAAGTACCACAAGTTCTTTATCCATTTTTCACTTTCTGTGATATTGAACTTGTACTGTAAACGAGGTTCTTGTAAACAGAGGCGTCCCAAACTTTGGGGTGGCTGTGTCTTTTTGATTTTAATTTCCCTAAGCTATAGGACCATAAGTGGAAGTGCCCTAGGCTCTGTTGCTTTGTTTTTTAGATGTTTCAGGAAACACCATACACTTCTCCCGAGTGTCTGTTGGCAATTTACATCCCGCCCATCAGCATAACAAGGCTCCCAGTTCTCCATGGCCTGTCCTGCCTTTCTGGATTTTACACTTTTTTCAGATGGCCCTTTTGACCGGGGGGAAGTGAGACTTCATTGTAGTGCAGATTTCCTTTGCAAGCTTGCTTGGTTGGCCAAAAAGGGCGTATGCGTTTTTTCCTGAATATATTCAGGAAAAAACGCATACGCCCTTTTTGGCCAAGTGCATCATTGTGGACGTTCTGCCTCTTTTCCTATGCTTTCAATGCAATTCCAGTCTACCTCCTGAAATCGGTTTCCTGCAATTCTGCCCCGCTTTCAAGTCCTCTTGGCAGCCTTACTTCAGTATATTTTTGGACGATAGCTGTCATTTATAACTCTGCAGGTTTGTGAATTACAGTGCCCCTGAGCTCCTTTCTTCAACTCGCTTTCTTGTGAGCTGGCCGCAACACCGCAGGATGGCTTCAGGCCCTAATCTGGTTCCGGCACGGCACGCTGAGCCTTTGGTTAATTCCTCTTCCTGGTGGGAAATGAGAGTTAAATTTGCCCGTCCAGACACCTCCAGCTAGTCTCTCATTGGTTCTCGCTATTCCTGTTCATCTTCCGCAGAAATTGCAAACTGGGCCAAACAGGAGGTTAAAGGGACTGACTCTCCAAGTGGGGAGAGTGTTAGTAAAGCGTCTGGAATGTTGCACCCGAGTACCAGGGTACGAAAACTGAGACATATTTGAACACGTCTCCCGATCACATGGTTGATCATACTCTAGGTTCCACATGCATGTTTTAGCTGAAGGAAGAATACCTTAAACCTGGGTAGTTGAGACCCGTGGAATGGGTACCATGCAATATGACTTCAAAGGGTCTTCATTTGCTCACCGAACCTCTCCAATCCTATCACTGCTGCGTTTATGCCCCTGTACACATGCTTGATTCTCTTTCGGAGACATAGCAATCCATAGGTTTTAAGATACTTACTAGTCAGGTACATTCTTAGGCGTTTAATATGCGGTGTTGAGTCCATTTCGTTGAGCAAGGAGTAGCTCTTGTCTATTCCATATTTGGCTTAAGGAACTTTATCTGTGCTCATTTCAATCTCTGGTTTTATGCAGCACCCCAACTCACCTTTCCCCTTAAGCAAGCATAAGTTGGTTTTCTAAATTTGAGACCCTGTTCTGTTTGGAATTCAGTTCCTGTGTAGCCAAGTTTACATTCCGTGTATTAGTGATATCTTATGATGTTTCTTTTTCTGTGTGACTTATTTCAGTTAGAATCATCGTACCTGAATCCACTCATTGTGCTGCTAAGGGCCTGATGACATAGATTTCATTGCTGAGTGATATTGCATTTGTACGTAAAGTACCACAACGTTCTTTATCCATTTTTCACTTTCTGTGATATTGAACTTGTACTGTAAACGAGGTTCTTGTAAACAGAGGCGTCCCAAACTTTGGGGTGGCTGTGTCTTTTTGATTTTAATTTCCCTAAGCTATAGGACCATAAGTGGAAGTGCCCTAGGCTCTGTTGCTTTGTTTTTAGATGTTTCAGGAAACACCATACACTTCTCCCGAGTGTCTGTTGGCAATTTACATCCCGCCCATCAGCATAACAAGGCTCCCAGTTCTCCATGGCCTGTCCTGCCTTTCTGGATTTTACACTTTTTTCAGATGGCCCTTTTGACCGGGGGGAAGTGAGACTTCATTGTAGTGCAGATTTCCTTTGCAAGCTTGCTTGGTTGGCCAAAAAGGGCGTATGCGTTTTTTCCTGAATATATTCAGGAAAAAACGCATACGCCCTTTTTGGCCAAGTGCATCATTGTGGACGTTCTGCCTCTTTTCCTATGCTTTCAATGCAATTCCAGTCTACCTCCTGAAATCGGTTTCCTGCAATTCTGCCCCGCTTTCAAGTCCTCTTGGCAGCCTTACTTCAGTATATTTTGGACGATAGCTGTCATTTATAACTCTGCAGGTTTGTGAATTACAGTGCCCCTGAGCTCCTTTCTTCAACTCGCTTTCTTGTGAGCTGGCCGCAACACCGCAGGATGGCTTCAGGCCCTAATCTGGTTCCGGCACGGCACGCTGAGCCTTTGGTTATTTCCTCTTCCTGGTGGGAAATGAGAGTTAAATTTGCCCGTCCAGACACCTCCAGCTAGTCTCTCATTGGTTCTCGCCTATTCCTGTTCATCTTCCGCAGAAATTGCAAACTGGGCAAACAGGAGGTTAAAGGCGCTGACTCTCCAAGTGGGGAGAGTGTTAGTAAAGCGTCTGGAATGTTGCACCCGAGTACCAGGGGAGGAAAACTGAGACATATTTGAACACGTCTCCCGTTCACACGGTTGATCATACTCTGGGTTCCACATGCATGTTTTAGCTGAAGGAAGAATACCTTAAACCTGGAGAGTTGAGACCCGTGGAATGGGTACCATGCAATATGACTTCAAAGGGTCTTCATTTGCTCACCGAACCTCCAATCCTATCACTGCTGCGTTTATGCCCCTGTACACATGCTTGATTCTCTTTTGGAGACATAGCAATCCATAGGTTTTAAGATACTTACTAGTCAGGTACATTCTTAGGCGTTTAATATGGCGGTGTTGAGTCCATTTCGTTGAGCAAGGAGTAGCTCTTGTCTATTCCATATTTGGCTTAAGGAACTTTATCTGTGCTCATTTCAATCTCTGGTTTTATGCAGCACCCCAACTCACCTTTCCCCTTAAGCAAGCATAAGTTGGTTTTCTAAATTTGAGACCCTGTTCTGTTCTGTAATTCAGTTCCTGTGTAGCCAAGTTTACATTCCGTGTATTACTGATATCTTATGATGTTTCTTTTTCTGTGTGACTTATTTCAGTTAGAATCATCATACCTGAATCCACTCATTGTGCTGCTAAGGGCCTGATGACATAGATTTCATTGCTGAGTGATATTGCTTTGTAAGTAAATACCACAACTTCTTTATCCATTTTTCACTTTCTGCGATGTTGAACTTGTACTGTAAACGAGGTTCTTGTAAACAGAGCGTCCCAAACTTTGGGGTGGCTGTGTCTTTTTGATTTTAATTTCCCTAAGCTATAGGACCATAAGTGGAAGTGCCCTAGGCTCTGTTGCTTTGTTTTTTAGATGTTTCAGGAAACACCATACACTTCTCCCGAGTGTCTGTTGGCAATTTACATCCCGCCCATCAGCATAACAAGGCTCCCAGTTCTCCATGGCCTGTCCTGCCTTTCTGGATTTTACACTTTTTTCAGATGGCCCTTTTGACCGGGGGGAAGTGAGACTTCATTGTAGTGCAGATTTCCTTTGCAAGCTTGCTTGGTTGGCCAAAAAGGGCGTATGCGTTTTTTCCTGAATATATTCAGGAAAAAACGCATACGCCCTTTTTGGCCAAGTGCATCATTGTGGACGTTCTGCCTCTTTTCCTATGCTTTCAATGCAATTCCAGTCTACCTCCTGAAATCGGTTTCCTGCAATTCTGCCCCGCTTTCAAGTCCTCTTGGCAGCCTTACTTCAGTCTATTTTTGGACGATAGCTGTCATTTATAACTCTGCAGGTTTGTGAATTACAGTGCCCCTGAGCTCCTTTCTTCAACTCGCTTTCTTGTGAGCTGGCCGCAACACCGCAGGATGGCTTCAGGCCCTAATCTGGTTCCGGCATGGCACGCTGAGCCTTTGGTTAATTCCTCTTCCTGGTGGGAAATGAGAGTTAAATTTGCCCGTCCAGACACCTCCAGCTAGTCTCTCATTGGTTCTCGCTATTCCTGTTCATCTTCCGCAGAAATTGCAAACTGGGCCAAACAGGAGGTTAAAGGGACTGACTCTCCAAGTGGGGAGAGTGTTAGTAAAGCGTCTGGAATGTTGCACCCGAGTACCAGGGGAGGAAAACTGAGACATATTTGAACACGTCTCCCGATCACATGGTTGATCATACTCTGGGTTCCACATGCATGTTTTAGCTGAAGGAAGAATACCTTAAACCTGGGGAGTTGAAACCCGTGGAATGGGTACCATGCAATATGACTTCAAAGGGTCTTCATTTGCTCACCGAACCTCTCCAATCCTATCACTGCTGCGTTTATGCCCCTGTACACATGCTTGATTCTCTTTCGGAGACATAGCAATCCATAGGTTTTAAGATACTTACTAGTCAGGTACATTCTTAGGCGTTTAATATGCGGTGTTGAGTCCATTTCGTTGAGCAAGGAGTAGCTCTTGTCTATTCCATATTTGGCTTAAGGAACTTTATCTGTGCTCATTTCAATCTCTGGTTTTATGCAGCACCCCAACTCACCTTTCCCCTTAAGCAAGCATAAGTTGGTTTTCTAAATTTGAGACCCTGTTCTGTTCTGTAATTCAGTTCCTGTGTAGCCAAGTTTACATTCCGTGTATTACTGATATCTTATGATGTTTCTTTTTCTGTGTGACTTATTTCAGTTAGAATCATCATACCTGAATCCACTCATTGTGCTGCTAAGGGCCTGATGACATAGATTTCATTGCTGAGTGATATTGCTTTGTAAGTAAATACCACAACTTCTTTATCCATTTTTCACTTTCTGCGATGTTGAACTTGTACTGTAAACGAGGTTCTTGTAAACAGAGGCGTCCCAAACTTTGGGGTGGCTGTGTCTTTTTGATTTTAATTTCCCTAAGCTATAGGACCATAAGTGGAAGTGCCCTAGGCTCTGTTGCTTTGTTTTTTAGATGTTTCAGGAAACACCATACACTTCTCCCGAGTGTCTGTTGGCAATTTACATCCCGCCCATCAGCATAACAAGGCTCCCAGTTCTCCATGGCCTGTCCTGCCTTTCTGGATTTTACACTTTTTTCAGATGGCCCTTTTGACCAGGGGGAAGTGAGACTTCATTGTAGTGCAGATTTCCTTTGCAAGCTTGCTTCGTTGGCCAAAAAGGGCGTATGCGTTTTTTCCTGAATATATTCAGGAAAAAACGCATACGCCCTTTTTGGCCAAGTGCATCATTGTGGACGTTCTGCCTCTTTTCCTATGCTTTCAATGCAATTCCAGTCTACCTCCTGAAATCGGTTTCCTGCAATTCTGCCCCGCTTTCAAGTCCTCTTGGCAGCCTTACTTCAGTCTATTTTTGGACGATAGCTGTCATTTATAACTCTGCAGGTTTGTGAATTACAGTGCCCCTGAGCTCCTTTCTTCAACTCGCTTTCTTGTGAGCTGGCCGCAACACCGCAGGATGGCTTCAGGCCCTAATCTGGTTCCGGCACGGCACGCTGAGCCTTTGGTTAATTCCTCTTCCTGGTGGGAAATGAGAGTTAAATTTGCCCGTCCAGACACCTCCAGCTAGTCTCTCATTGGTTCTCGCTATTCCTGTTCATCTTCCGCAGAAATTGCAAACTGGGCCAAACAGGAGGTTAAAGGGCTGACTCTCCAAGTGGGGAGAGTGTTAGTAAAGCGTCTGGAATGTTGCACCCGAGTACCAGGGGAGGAAAACTGAGACATATTTGAACACGTCTCCCGATCACATGGTTGATCATACTCTGGGTTCCACATGCATGTTTTAGCTGAAGGAAGAATACCTTAAACCTGGAGAGTTGAAACCCGTGGAATGGGTACCATGCAATATGACTTCAAAGGGTCTTCATTTGCTCACCGAACCTCTCCAATCCTATCACTGCTGCGTTTATGCCCCTGTACACATGCTTGATTCTCTTTCGGAGACATAGCAATCCATAGGTTTTAAGATACTTACTAGTCAGGTACATTCTTAGGCGTTTAATATGCGGTGTTGAGTCCATTTCGTTGAGCAAGGAGTAGCTCTTGTCTATTCCATATTTGACTTAAGGAACTTTATCTGTGCTCATTTCAATCTCTGGTTTTATGCAGCACCCCAACTCACCTTTCCCCTTAAGCAAGCATAAGTTGGTTTTCTAAATTTGAGACCCTGTTCTGTTCTGTAATTCAGTTCCTGTGTAGCCAAGTTTACATTCCGTGTATTACTGATATCTTATGATGTTTCTTTTTCTGTGTGACTTATTTCAGTTAGAATCATCATACCTGAATCCACTCATTGTGCTGCTAAGGGCCTGATGACATAGATTTCATTGCTGAGTGATATTGCTTTGTAAGTAAATACCACAACTTCTTTATCCATTTTTCACTTTCTGCGATGTTGAACTTGTACTGTAAACGAGGTTCTTGTAAACAGAGGCGTCCCAAACTTTGGGGTGGCTGTGTCTTTTTGATTTTAATTTCCCTAAGCTATAGGACCATAAGTGGAAGTGCCCTAGGCTCTGTTGCTTTGTTATTTAGATGTTTCAGGAAACACCATACACTTCTCCCGAGTGTCTGTTGGCAATTTACATCCCGCCCATCAGCATAACAAGGCTCCCAGTTCTCCATGGCCTGTCCTGCCTTTCTGGATTTTACACTTTTTTCAGATGGCCCTTTTGACCGGGGGGAAGTGAGACTTCATTGTAGTGCAGATTTCCTTTGCAAGCTTGCTTGGTTGGCCAAAAAGGGCGTATGCGTTTTTTCCTGAATATATTCAGGAAAAAACGCATACGCCCTTTTTGGCCAAGTGCATCATTGTGGACGTTCTGCCTCTTTTCCTATGCTTTCAATGCAATTCCAGTCTACCTCCTGAAATCGGTTTCCTGCAATTCTGCCCCGCTTTCAAGTCCTCTTGGCAGCCTTACTTCAGTCTATTTTTGGACGATAGCTGTCATTTATAACTCTGCAGGTTTGTGAATTACAGTGCCCCTGAGCTCCTTTCTTCAACTCGCTTTCTTGTGAGCTGGCCGCAACACCGCAGGATGGCTTCAGGCCCTAATCTGGTTCCGGCACGGCACGCTGAGCCTTTGGTTAATTCCTCTTCCTGGTGGGAAATGAGAGTTAAATTTGCCCGTCCAGACACCTCCAGCTAGTCTCTCATTGGTTCTCGCTATTCCTGTTCATCTTCCGCAGAAATTGCAAACTGGGCCAAACAGGAGGTTAAAGGGCTGACTCTCCAAGTGGGGAGAGTGTTAGTAAAGCGTCTGGAATGTTGCACCCGAGTACCAGGGGAGGAAAACTGAGACATATTTGAACACGTCTCCCGATCACATGGTTGATCATACTCTGGGTTCCACATGCATGTTTTAGCTGAAGGAAGAATACCTTAAACCTGGGAGTTGAAACCCGTGGAATGGGTACCATGCAATATGACTTCAAAGGGTCTTCATTTGCTCACCGAACCTCTCCAATCCTATCACTGCTGCGTTTATGCCCCTGTACACATGCTTGATTCTCTTTCGGAGACATAGCAATCCATAGGTTTTAAGATACTTACTAGTCAGGTACATTCTTAGGCGTTTAATATGCGGTGTTGAGTCCATTTCGTTGAGCAAGGAGTAGCTCTTGTCTATTCCATATTTGGCTTAAGGAACTTTATCTGTGCTCATTTCAATCTCTGGTTTTATGCAGCACCCCAACTCACCTTTCCCCTTAAGCAAGCATAAGTTGGTTTTCTAAATTTGAGACCCTGTTCTGTTCTGTAATTCAGTTCCTGTGTAGCCAAGATTACATTCCGTGTATTACTGATATCTTATGATGTTTCTTTTTCTGTGTGACTTATTTCAGTTAGAATCATCATACCTGAATCCACTCATTGTGCTGCTAAGGGCCTGATGACATAGATTTCATTGCTGAGTGATATTGCTTTGTAAGTAAATACCACAACTTCTTTATCCATTTTTCACTTTCTGCGATGTTGAACTTGTACTGTAAACGAGGTTCTTGTAAACAGAGGCGTCCCAAACTTTGGGGTGGCTGTGTCTTTTTGATTTTAATTTCCCTAAGCTATAGGACCATAAGTGGAAGTGCCCTAGGCTCTGTTGCTTTGTTTTTTAGATGTTTCAGGAAACACCATACACTTCTCCCGAGTGTCTGTTGGCAATTTACATCCCGCCCATCAGCATAACAAGGCTCCCAGTTCTCCATGGCCTGTCCTGCCTTTCTGGATTTTACACTTTTTTCAGATGGCCCTTTTGACCGGGGGGAAGTGAGACTTCATTGTAGTGCAGATTTCCTTTGCAAGCTTGCTTGGTTGGCCAAAAAGGGCGTATGCGTTTTTTCCTGAATATATTCAGGAAAAAACGCATACGCCCTTTTTGGCCAAGTGCATCATTGTGGACGTTCTGCCTCTTTTCCTATGCTTTCAATGCAATTCCAGTCTACCTCCTGAAATCGGTTTCCTGCAATTCTGCCCCGCTTTCAAGTCCTCTTGGCAGCCTTACTTCAGTCTATTTTTGGACGATAGCTGTCATTTATAACTCTGCAGGTTTGTGAATTACAGTGCCCCTGAGCTCCTTTCTTCAAGTTGCTTTCTTGTGAGCTGGCCGCAACACCGCAGGATGGCTTCAGGCACTAATCAGGTTCCGGCATGGCATGCTGAGCCTTTGGTTAATTCCTCTTCCTCGTGGGAAATGAGAGTTAAATTTGCCCGTCCAGACACCTCCAGCTAGTCTCTCATTGGTTCTCGCTATTCCTGTTCATCTTCCGCAGAAATTGCAAACTGGGCCAAACAGGAGGTTAAAGGGCTGACTCTCCAAGTGGGGAGAGTGTTAGTAAAGCGTCTGGAATGTTGCACCCGAGTACCAGGGGAGGAAAACTGAGACATATTTGAACACGTCTCCCGATCACATGGTTGATCATACTCTGGGTTCCACATGCATGTTTTAGCTGAAGGAAGAATACCTTAAACCTGGGAGTTGAAACCCGTGGAATGGGTACCATGCAATATGACTTCAAAGGGTCTTCATTTGCTCACCGAACCTCTCCAATCCTATCACTGCTGCGTTTATGCCCCTGTACACATGCTTGATTCTCTTTCGGAGACATAGCAATCCATAGGTTTTAAGATACTTACTAGTCAGGTACATTCTTAGGCGTTTAATATGCGGTGTTGAGTCCATTTCGTTGAGCAAGGAGTAGCTCTTGTCTATTCCATATTTGGCTTAAGGAACTTTATCTGTGCTCATTTCAATCTCTGGTTTTATGCAGCACCCCAACTCACCTTTCCCCTTAAGCAAGCATAAGTTGGTTTTCTAAATTTGAGACCCTGTTCTGTTCTGTAATTCAGTTCCTGTGTAGCCAAGTTTACATTCCGTGTATTACTGATATCTTATGATGTTTCTTTTTCTGTGTGACTTATTTCAGTTAGAATCATCATACCTGAATCCACTCATTGTGCTGCTAAGGGCCTGATGACACAGATTTCATTGCTGAGTGATATTGCTTTGTAAGTAAATACCACAACTTCTTTATCCATTTTTCACTTTCTGCGATGTTGAACTTGTACTGTAAACGAGGTTCTTGTAAACAGAGGCGTCCCAAACTTTGGGGTGGCTGTGTCTTTTTGATTTTAATTTCCCTAAGCTATAGGACCATAAGTGGAAGTGCCCTAGGCTCTGTTGCTTTGTTTTTTAGATGTTTCAGGAAACACCATACACTTCTCCCAAGTGTCTGTTGGCAATTTACATCCCGCCCATCAGCATAACAAGGCTCCCAGTTCTCCATGGCCTGTCCTGCCTTTCTGGATTTTACACTTTTTTCAGATGGCCCTTTTGACCGGGGGGAAGTGAGACTTCATTGTAGTGCAGATTTCCTTTGCAAGCTTGCTTGGTTGGCCAAAAAGGGCGTATGCGTTTTTTCCTGAATATATTCAGGAAAAAACGCATACGCCCTTTTTGGCCAAGTGCATCATTGTGGACGTTCTGCCTCTTTTCCTATGCTTTCAATGCAATTCCAGTCTACCTCCTGAAATCGGTTTCCTGCAATTCTGCCCCGCTTTCAAGTCCTCTTGGCAGCCTTACTTCAGTCTATTTTTGGACGATAGCTGTCATTTATAACTCTGCAGGTTTGTGAATTACAGTGCCCCTGAGCTCCTTTCTTCAACTCGCTTTCTTGTGAGCTGGCCGCAACACCGCAGGATGGCTTCAGGCCCTAATCTGGTTCCGGCACGGCACGCTGAGCCTTTGGTTAATTCCTCTTCCTGGTGGGAAATGAGAGTTAAATTTGCCCGTCCAGACACCTCCAGCTAGTCTCTCATTGGTCCTCCCTATTCCTGTTCATCTTCCGCAGAAATTGCAAACTGGGCCAAACAGGAGGTTAAAGGCGCTGACTCTCCAAGTGGGGAGAGTGTTAGTAAAGCGTCTGGAATGTTGCACCCGAGTACCAGGGGAGGAAAACTGAGACATATTTGAACACGTCTCCCGATCACATGGTTGATCATACTCTAGGTTCCACATGCATGTTTTAGCTGAAGGAAGAATACCTTAAACCTGGGAGTTGAAACCCGTGGAATGGGTACCATGCAATATGACTTCAAAGGGTCTTCATTTGCTCACCGAACCTCTCCAATCCTATCACTGCTGCGTTTATGCCCCTGTACACATGCTTGATTCTCTTTCGGAGACATAGCAATCCATAGGTTTTAAGATACTTACTAGTCAGGTACATTCTTAGGCGTTTAATATGCGGTGTTGAGTCCATTTCGTTGAGCAAGGAGTAGCTCTTGTCTATTCCATATTTGGCTTAAGGAACTTTATCTGTGCTCATTTCAATCTCTGGTTTTATGCAGCACCCCAACTCACCTTTCCCCTTAAGCAAGCATAAGTTGGTTTTCTAAATTTGAGACCCTGTTCTGTTCTGTAATTCAGTTCCTGTGTAGCCAAGTTTACATTCCGTGTATTACTGATATCTTATGATGTTTCTTTTTCTGTGTGACTTATTTCAGTTAGAATCATCATACCTGAATCCACTCATTGTGCTGCTAAGGGCCTGATGACATAGATTTCATTGCTGAGTGATATTGCTTTGTAAGTAAATACCACAACTTCTTTATCCATTTTTCACTTTCTGCGATGTTGAACTTGTACTGTAAACGAGGTTCTTGTAAACAGAGGCGTCCCAAACTTTGGGGTGGCTGTGTCTTTTTGATTTTAATTTCCCTAAGCTATAGGACCATAAGTGGAAGTGCCCTAGGCTCTGTTGCTTTGTTTTTTAGATGTTTCAGGAAACACCATACACTTCTCCCGAGTGTCTGTTGGCAATTTACATCCCGCCCATCAGCATAACAAGGCTCCCAGTTCTCCATGGCCTGTCCTGCCTTTCTGGATTTTACACTTTTTTCAGATGGCCCTTTTGACCGGGGGGAAGTGAGACTTCATTGTAGTGCAGATTTCCTTTGCAAGCTTGCTTGGTTGGCCAAAAAGGGCGTATGCGTTTTTTCCTGAATATATTCAGGAAAAAACGCATACGCCCTTTTTGGCCAAGTGCATCATTGTGGACGTTCTGCCTCTTTTCCTATGCTTTCAATGCAATTCCAGTCTACCTCCTGAAATCGGTTTCCTGCAATTCTGCCCCGCTTTCAAGTCCTCTTGGCAGCCTTACTTCAGTCTATTTTTGGACGATAGCTGTCATTTATAACTCTGCAGGTTTGTGAATTACAGTGCCCCTGAGCTCCTTTCTTCAACTCGCTTTCTTGTGAGCTGGCCGCAACACCGCAGGATGGCTTCAGGCCCTAATCTGGTTCCGGCACGGCACGCTGAGCCTTTGGTTATTCCTCTTCCTGGTGGGAAATGAGAGTTAAATTTGCCCGTCCAGACACCTCCAGCTAGTCTCTCATTGGTTCTCGCTATTCCTGTTCATCTTCCGCAGAAATTGCAAACTGGGCCAAACAGGAGGTTAAAGGGCTGACTCTCCAAGTGGGGAGAGTGTTAGTAAAGCGTCTGGAATGTTGCACCCGAGTACCAGGGGAGGAAAACTGAGACATATTTGAACACGTCTCCCGATCACATGGTTGATCATACTCTGGGTTCCACATGCATGTTTTAGCTGAAGGAAGAATACCTTAAACCTGGGAGTTGAAACCCGTGGAATGGGTACCATGCAATATGACTTCAAAGGGTCTTCATTTGCTCACAGAACCTCTCCAATCCTATCACTGCTGCGTTTATGCCCCTGTACACATGCTTGATTCTCTTTCGGAGACATAGCAATCCATAGGTTTTAAGATACTTACTAGTCAGGTACATTCTTAGGCGTTTAATATGCGGTGTTGAGTCCATTTCGTTGAGCAAGGAGTAGCTCTTGTCTATTCCATATTTGGCTTAAGGAACTTTATCTGTGCTCATTTCAATCTCTGGTTTTATGCAGCACCCCAACTCACCTTTCCCCTTAAGCAAGCATAAGTTGGTTTTCTAAATTTGAGACCCTGTTCTGTTCTGTAATTCAGTTCCTGTGTAGCCAAGTTTACATTCCGTGTATTACTGATATCTTATGATGTTTCTTTTTCTGTGTGACTTATTTCAGTTAGAATCATCATACCTGAATCCACTCATTGTGCTGCTAAGGGCCTGATGACATAGATTTCATTGCTGAGTGATATTGCTTTGTAAGTAAATACCACAACTTCTTTATCCATTTTTCACTTTCTGCGATGTTGAACTTGTACTGTAAACGAGGTTCTTGTAAACAGAGGCGTCCCAAACTTTGGGGTGGCTGTGTCTTTTTGATTTTAATTTCCCTAAGCTATAGGACCATAAGTGGAAGTGCCCTAGGCTCTGTTGCTTTGTTTTTTAGATGTTTCAGGAAACACCATACACTTCTCCCGAGTGTCTGTTGGCAATTTACATCCCGCCCATCAGCATAACAAGGCTCCCAGTTCTCCATGGCCTGTCCTGCCTTTCTGGATTTTACACTTTTTTCAGATGGCCCTTTTGACCGGGGGGAAGTGAGACTTCATTGTAGTGCAGATTTCCTTTGCAAGCTTGCTTGGTTGGCCAAAAAGGGCGTATGCGTTTTTTCCTGAATATATTCAGGAAAAAACGCATACGCCCTTTTTGGCCAAGTGCATCATTGTGGACGTTCTGCCTCTTTTCCTATGCTTTCAATGCAATTCCAGTCTACCTCCTGAAATCGGTTTCCTGCAATTCTGCCCCGCTTTCAAGTCCTCTTGGCAGCCTTACTTCAGTCTATTTTTGGACGATAGCTGTCATTTATAACTCTGCAGGTTTGTGAATTACAGTGCCCCTGAGCTCCTTTCTTGAACTCGCTTTCTTGTGAGCTGGCCGCAACACCGCAGGATGGCTTCAGGCCCTAATCTGGTTTCGGCACGGCACGCTGAGCCTTTGGTTAATTCCTCTTCCTGGTGGGAAATGAGAGTTAAATTTGCCCGTCCAGACACCTCCAGCTAGTCTCTCATTGGTTCTCGCTATTCCTGTTCATCTTCCGCAGAAATTGCAAACTGGGCCAAACAGGAGGTTAAAGGTGCTGACTCTCCAAGTGGGGAGAGTGTTAGTAAAGCGTCTGGAATGTTGCACCCGAGTACCAGGGGAGGAAAACTGAGACATATTTGAACACGTCTCCCGTTCACATGGTTGATCATACTCTGGGTTCCACATGCATGTTTTAGCTGAAGGAAGAATACCTTAAACCTGGGAAGTTGAGACCCGTGTAATTGGTACCATGCAATATGACTTCAAAGGGTCTTCATTTGCTCACCGAACCTCTCCAATCCTATCACTGCTGCGTTTATGCCCCTGTACACATGCTTGATTCTCTTTCGGAGACATAGCAATCCATAGGTTTTAAGATACTTACTAGTCAGGTACATTCTTAGGCGTTTAATATGCGGTGTTGAGTCCATTTCGTTGAGCAAGGAGTAGCTCTTGTCTATTCCATATTTGGCTTAAGGAACTTTATCTGTGCTCATTTCAATCTCTGGTTTTATGCAGCACCCCAACTCACCTTTCCCCTTAAGCAAGCATAAGTTGGTTTTCTAAATTTGAGACCCTGTTCTGTTCTGTAATTCAGTTCCTGTGTAGCCAAGTTTACATTCCGTGTATTACTGATATCTTATGATGTTTCTTTTTCTGTGTGACTTATTTCAGTTAGAATCATCATACCTGAATCCACTCATTGTGCTGCTAAGGGCCTGATGACATAGATTTCATTGCTGAGTGATATTGCTTTGTAAGTAAATACCACAACTTCTTTATCCATTTTTCACTTTCTGCGATGTTGAACTTGTACTGTAAACGAGGTTCTTGTAAACAGAGGCGTCCCAAACTTTGGGGTGGCTGTGTCTTTTTGATTTTAATTTCCCTAAGCTATAGGACCATAAGTGGAAGTGCCCTAGGCTCTGTTGCTTTGTTTTTTAGATGTTTCAGGAAACACCATACACTTCTCCCGAGTGTCTGTTGGCAATTTACATCCCGCCCATCAGCATAACAAGGCTCCCAGTTCTCCATGGCCTGTCCTGCCTTTCTGGATTTTACACTTTTTTCAGATGGCCCTTTTGACCGGGGGGAAGTGAGACTTCATTGTAGTGCAGATTTCCTTTGCAAGCTTGCTTGGTTGGCCAAAAAGGGCGTATGCGTTTTTTCCTGAATATATTCAGGAAAAAACGCATACGCCCTTTTTGGCCAAGTGCATCATTGTGGACGTTCTGCCTCTTTTCCTATGCTTTCAATGCAATTCCAGTCTACCTCCTGAAATCGGTTTCCTGCAATTCTGCCCCGCTTTCAAGTCCTCTTGGCAGCCTTACTTCAGTCTATTTTTGGACGATAGCTGTCATTTATAACTCTGCAGGTTTGTGAATTACAGTGCCCCTGAGCTCCTTTCTTCAACTCGCTTTCTTGTGAGCTGGCCGCAACACCGCAGGATGGCTTCAGGCCCTAATCTGGTTCCGGCACGGCACGCTGAGCCTTTGGTTAATTCCTCTTCCTGGTGGGAAATGAGAGTTAAATTTGCCCGTCCAGACACCTCCAGCTAGTCTCTCATTGGTTCTCGCTATTCCTGTTCATCTTCCGCAGAAATTGCAAACTGGGCCAAACAGGAGGTTAAAGGGACTGACTCTCCAAGTGGGGAGAGTGTTAGTAAAGCGTCTGGAATGTTGCACCCGAGTACCAGGGGAGGAAAACTGAGACATATTTGAACACGTCTCCCGATCACATGGTTGATCATACTCTGGGTTCCACATGCATGTTTTAGCTGAAGGAAGAATACCTTAAACCTGGGTAGTTGAAACCCGTGGAATGGGTACCATGCAATATGACTTCAAAGGGTCTTCATTTGCTCACCGAACCTCTCCAATCCTATCACTGCTGCGTTTATGCCCCTGTACACATGCTTGATTCTCTTTCGGAGACATAGCAATCCATAGGTTTTAAGATACTTACTAGTCAGGTACATTCTTAGGCGTTTAATATGCGGTGTTGAGTCCATTTCGTTGAGCAAGGAGTAGCTCTTGTCTATTCCATATTTGGCTTAAGGAACTTTATCTGTGCTCATTTCAATCTCTGGTTTTATGCAGCACCCCAACTCACCTTTCCCTTAAGCAAGCATAAGTTGGTTTTCTAAATTTGAGACCCTGTTCTGTTCTGTAATTCAGTTCCTGTGTAGCCAAGTTTACATTCCGTGTATTACTGATATCTTATGATGTTTCTTTTTCTGTGTGACTTATTTCAGTTAGAATCATCATACCTGAATCCACTCATTGTGCTGCTAAGGGCCTGATGACATAGATTTCATTGCTGAGTGATATTGCTTTGTAAGTAAATACCACAACTTCTTTATCCATTTTTCACTTTCTGCGATGTTAAACTTGTACTGTAAACGAGGTTCTTGTAAACAGAGGCGTCCCAAACTTTGGGGTGGCTGTGTCTTTTTGATTTTAATTTCCCTAAGCTATAGGACCATAAGTGGAAGTGCCCTAGGCTCTGTTGCTTTGTTTTTTAGATGTTTCAGGAAACACCATACACTTCTCCCGAGTGTCTGTTGGCAATTTACATCCCGCCCATCAGCATAACAAGGCTCCCAGTTCTCCATGGCCTGTCCTGCCTTTCTGGATTTTACACTTTTTTCAGATGGCCCTTTTGACCGGGGGGAAGTGAGACTTCATTGTAGTGCAGATTTCCTTTGCAAGCTTGCTTGGTTGGCCAAAAAGGGCGTATGCGTTTTTTCCTGAATATATTCAGGAAAAAACGCATACGCCCTTTTTGGCCAAGTGCATCATTGTGGACGTTCTGCCTCTTTTCCTATGCTTTCAATGCAATTCCAGTCTACCTCCTGAAATCGGTTTCCTGCAATTCTGCCCCGCTTTCAAGTCCTCTTGGCAGCCTTACTTCAGTCTATTTTTGGACGATAGCTGTCATTTATAACTCTGCAGGTTTGTGAATTACAGTGCCCCTGAGCTCCTTTCTTCAACTCGCTTTCTTGTGACCTGGCCGCAACACCGCAGGATGGCTTCAGGCCCTAATCTGGTTCCGGCACGGCACGCTGAGCCTTTGGTTAATTCCTCTTCCTGGTGGGAAATGAGAGTTAAATTTGCCCGTCCAGACACCTCCAGCTAGTCTCTCATTGGTTCTCGCTATTCCTGTTCATCTTCCGCAGAAATTGCAAACTGGGCCAAACAGGAGGTTAAAGGGACTGACTCTCCAAGTGGGGAGAGTGTTAGTAAAGCGTCTGGAATGTTGCACCCGAGTACCAGGGGAGGAAAACTGAGACATATTTGAACACGTCTCCCGATCACATGTTCATATACTCTGGGTTCCACATGCATGTTTTAGCTGAAGGAAGAATACCTTAAACCTGGGTAGTTGAAACCCGTGGAATGGGTACCATGCAATATGACTTCAAAGGGTCTTCATTTGCTCACCGAACCTCTCCAATCCTATCACTGCTGCGTTTATGCCCCTGTACACATGCTTGATTCTCTTTCGGAGACATAGCAATCCATAGGTTTTAAGATACTTACTAGTCAGGTACATTCTTAGGCGTTTAATATGCGGTGTTGAGTCCATTTCGTTGAGCAAGGAGTAGCTCTTGTCTATTCCATATTTGGCTTAAGGAACTTTATCTGTGCTCATTTCAATCTCTGGTTTTATGCAGCACCCCAACTCACCTTTCCCCTTAAGCAAGCATAAGTTGGTTTTCTAAATTTGAGACCCTGTTCTGTTCTGTAATTCAGTTCCTGTGTAGCCAAGTTTACATTCCGTGTATTACTGATATCTTATGATGTTTCTTTTTCTGTGTGACTTATTTCAGTTAGAATCATCATACCTGAATCCACTCATTGTGCTGCTAAGGGCCTGATGACATAGATTTCATTGCTGAGTGATATTGCTTTGTAAGTAAATACCACAACTTCTTTATCCATTTTTCACTTTCTGCGATGTTGAACTTGTACTGTAAACGAGGTTCTTGTAAACAGAGGCGTCCCAAACTTTGGGGTGGCTGTGTCTTTTTGATTTTAATTTCCCTAAGCTATAGGACCATAAGTGGAAGTGCCCTAGGCTCTGTTGCTTTGTTTTTTAGATGTTTCAGGAAACACCATACACTTCTCCCGAGTGTCTGTTGGCAATTTACATCCCGCCCATCAGCATAACAAGGCTCCCAGTTCTCCATGGCCTGTCCTGCCTTTCTGGATTTTACACTTTTTTCAGATGGCCCTTTTGACCGGGGGAAGTGAGACTTCATTGTAGTGCAGATTTCCTTTGCAAGCTTGCTTGGTTGGCCAAAAAGGGCGTATGCGTTTTTTCCTGAATATATTCAGGAAAAAACGCATACGCCCTTTTTGGCCAAGTGCATCATTGTGGACGTTCTGCCTCTTTTCCTATGCTTTCAATGCAATTCCAGTCTACCTCCTGAAATCGGTTTCCTGCAATTCTGCCCCGCTTTCAAGTCCTCTTGGCAGCCTTACTTCAGTCTATTTTTGGACGATAGCTGTCATTTATAACTCTGCAGGTTTGTGAATTACAGTGCCCCTGAGCTCCTTTCTTCAACTCGCTTTCTTGTGAGCTGGCCGCAACACCGCAGGATGGCTTCAGGCCCTAATCTGGTTCCGGCACGGCACGCTGAGCCTTTGGTTAATTCCTCTTCCTGGTGGGAAATGAGAGTTAAATTTGCCCGTCCAGACACCTCCAGCTAGTCTCTCATTGGTTCTCGCTATTCCTGTTCATCTTCCGCAGAAATTGCAAACTGGGCCAAACAGGAGGTTAAAGGGCTGACTCTCCAAGTGGGGAGAGTGTTAGTAAAGCGTCTGGAATGTTGCACCCGAGTACCAGGGGAGGAAAACTGAGACATATTTGAACACGTCTCCCGATCACATGGTTGATCATACTCTGGGTTCCACATGCATGTTTTAGCTGAAGGAAGAATACCTTAAACCTGGAGAGTTGAAACCCGTGGAATGGGTACCATGCAATATGACTTCAAAGGGTCTTCATTTGCTCACCGAACCTCTCCAATCCTATCACTGCTGCGTTTATGCCCCTGTACACATGCTTGATTCTCTTTCGGAGACATAGCAATCCATAGGTTTTAAGATACTTACTAGTCAGGTACATTCTTAGGCGTTTAATATGCGGTGTTGAGTCCATTTCGTTGAGCAAGGAGTAGCTCTTGTCTATTCCATATTTGGCTTAAGGAACTTTATCTGTGCTCATTTCAATCTCTGGTTTTATGCAGCACCCCAACTCACCTTTCCCCTTAAGCAAGCATAAGTTGGTTTTCTAAATTTGAGACCCTGTTCTGTTCTGTAATTCAGTTCCTGTGTAGCCAAGTTTACATTCCGTGTATTACTGATATCTTATGATGTTTCTTTTTCTGTGTGACTTATTTCAGTTAGAATCATCATACCTGAATCCACTCATTGTGCTGCTAAGGGCCTGATGACATAGATTTCATTGCTGAGTGATATTGCTTTGTAAGTAAATACCACAACTTCTTTATCCATTTTTCACTTTCTGCGATGTTGAACTTGTACTGTAAACGAGGTTCTTGTAAACAGAGGCGTCCCAAACTTTGGGGTGGCTGTGTCTTTTTGATTTTAATTTCCCTAAGCTATAGGACCATAAGTGGAAGTGCCCTAGGCTCTGTTGCTTTGTTTTTTAGATGTTTCAGGAAACACCATACACTTCTCCCGAGTGTCTGTTGGCAATTTACATCCCGCCCATCAGCATAACAAGGCTCCCAGTTCTCCATGGCCTGTCCTGCCTTTCTGGATTTTACACTTTTTTCAGATGGCCCTTTTGATCGGGGGGAAGTGAGACTTCATTGTAGTGCAGATTTCCTTTGCAAGCTTGCTTGGTTGGCCAAAAAGGGCGTATGCGTTTTTTCCTGAATATATTCAGGAAAAAACGCATACGCCCTTTTTGGCCAAGTGCATCATTGTGGACGTTCTGCCTCTTTTCCTATGCTTTCAATGCAATTCCAGTCTACCTCCTGAAATCGGTTTCCTGCAATTCTGCCCCGCTTTCAAGTCCTCTTGGCAGCCTTACTTCAGTATATTTTTGGACGATAGCTGTCATTTATAACTCTGCAGGTTTGTGAATTACAGTGCCCCTGAGCTCCTTTCTTCAACTCGCTTTCTTGTGAGCTGGCCGCAACACCGCAGGATGGCTTCAGGCCCTAATCTGGTTCCGGCACGGCACGCTGAGCCTTTGGTTAATTCCTCTTCCTGGTGGGAAATGAGAGTTAAATTTGCCCGTCCAGACTCCTCCAGCTAGTCTCTCATTGGTTCTCGCTATTCCTGTTCATCTTCCGCAGAAATTGCAAACTGGGCCAAACAGGAGGTTAAAGGGCTGACTCTCCAAGTGGGGAGAGTGTTAGTAAAGCGTCTGGAATGTTGCACCCGAGTACCAGGGGAGGAAAACTGAGACATATTTGAACACGTCTCCCGATCACATGGTGGATCATACTCTAGGTTCCACATGCATGTTTTAGCTGAAGGAAGAATACCTTAAACCTGGGAGTTGAAACCCGTGGAATGGGTACCATGCAATATGACTTCAAAGGGTCTTCATTTGCTCACCGAACCTCTCCAATCCTATCACTGCTGCGTTTATGCCCCTGTACACATGCTTGATTCTCTTTCGGAGACATAGCAATCCATAGGTTTTAAGATACTTACTAGTCAGGTACATTCTTAGGCGTTTAATATGCGGTGTTGAGTCCATTTCGTTGAGCAAGGAGTAGCTCTTGTCTATTCCATATTTGGCTTAAGGAACTTTATCTGTGCTCATTTCAATCTCTGGTTTTATGCAGCACCCCAACTCACCTTTCCCCTTAAGCAAGCATAAGTTGGTTTTCTAAATTTGAGACCCTGTTCTGTTCTGTAATTCAGTTCCTGTGTAGCCAAGTTTACATTCCGTGTATTACTGATATCTTATGATGTTTCTTTTTCTGTGTGACTTATTTCAGTTAGAATCATCATACCTGAATCCACTCATTGTGCTGCTAAGGGCCTGATGACATAGATTTCATTGCTGAGTGATATTGCTTTGTAAGTAAATACCACAACTTCTTTATCCATTTTTCACTTTCTGCGATGTTGAACTTGTACTGTAAACGAGGTTCTTGTAAACAGAGGCGTCCCAAACTTTGGGGTGGCTGTGTCTTTTTGATTTTAATTTCCCTAAGCTATAGGACCATAAGTGGAAGTGCCCTAGGCTCTGTTGCTTTGTTTTTTAGATGTTTCAGGAAACACCATACACTTCTCCCGAGTGTCTGTTGGCAATTTACATCCCGCCCATCAGCATAACAAGGCTCCCAGTTCTCCATGGCCTGTCCTGCCTTTCTGGATTTTACACTTTTTTCAGATGGCCCTTTTGACCGGGGGGAAGTGAGACTTCATTGTAGTGCAGATTTCCTTTGCAAGCTTGCTTGGTTGGCCAAAAAGGGCGTATGCGTTTTTTCCTGAATATATTCAGGAAAAAACGCATACGCCCTTTTTGGCCAAGTGCATCATTGTGGACGTTCTGCCTCTTTTCCTATGCTTTCAATGCAATTCCAGTCTACCTCCTGAAATCGGTTTCCTGCAATTCTGCCCCGCTTTCAAGTCCTCTTGGCAGCCTTACTTCAGTCTATTTTTGGACGATAGCTGTCATTTATAACTCTGCCAGTTTGTGAATTACAGTGCCCCTGAGCTCCTTTCTTCAACTCGCTTTCTTGTGAGCTGGCCGCAACACCGCAGGATGGCTTCAGGCCCTAATCTGGTTCCGGCACGGCACGCTGAGCCTTTGGTTAATTCCTCTTCCTGGTGGGAAATGAGAGTTAAATTTGCCCGTCCAGACACCTCCAGCTAGTCTCTCATTGGTTCTCGCTATTCCTGTTCATCTTCCGCAGAAATTGCAAACTGGGCCAAACA
Source organism: Tursiops truncatus (assembly GCF_011762595.2). Lineage (NCBI taxonomy): Eukaryota > Metazoa > Chordata > Mammalia > Artiodactyla > Delphinidae > Tursiops > Tursiops truncatus. The sequence goes on along the minus strand of NW_022983217.1, from coordinate 17,043 downwards.
GGAGGTTAAAGGGACTGACTCTCCAAGTGGGGAGAGTGTTAGTAAAGCGTCTGGAATGTTGCACCCGAGTACCAGGGGAGGAAAACTGAGACATATTTGAACACGTCTCCCGATCACATGGTTGATCATACTCTGGGTTCCACATGCATGTTTTAGCTGAAGGAAGAATACCTTAAACCTGGGAGTTGAAACCCGTGGAATGGGTACCATGCAATATGACTTCAAAGGGTCTTCATTTGCTCACCGAACCTCTCCAATCCTATCACTGCTGCGTTTATGCCCCTGTACACATGCTTGATTCTCTTTCGGAGACATAGCAATCCATAGGTTTTAAGATACTTACTAGTCAGGTACATTCTTAGGCGTTTAATATGCGGTGTTGAGTCCATTTCGTTGAGCAAGGAGTAGCTCTTGTCTATTCCATATTTGGCTTAAGGAACTTTATCTGTGCTCATTTCAATCTCTGGTTTTATGCAGCACCCCAACTCACCTTTCCCCTTAAGCAAGCATAAGTTGGTTTTCTAAATTTGAGACCCTGTTCTGTTCTGTAATTCAGTTCCTGTGTAGCCAAGTTTACATTCCGTGTATTACTGATATCTTATGATGTTTCTTTTTCTGTGTGACTTATTTCAGTTAGAATCATCATACCTGAATCCACTCATTGTGCTGCTAAGGGCCTGATGACATAGATTTCATTGCTGAGTGATATTGCTTTGTAAGTAAATACCACAACTTCTTTATCCATTTTTCACTTTCTGCGATGTTGAACTTGTACTGTAAACGAGGTTCTTGTAAACAGAGGCGTCCCAAACTTTGGGGTGGCTGTGTCTTTTTGATTTTAATTTCCCTAAGCTATAGGACCATAAGTGGAAGTGCCCTAGGCTCTGTTGCTTTGTTTTTTAGATGTTTCAGGAAACACCATACACTTCTCCCGAGTGTCTGTTGGCAATTTACATCCCGCCCATCAGCATAACAAGGCTCCCAGTTCTCCATGGCCTGTCCTGCCTTTCTGGATTTTACACTTTTTTCAGATGGCCCTTTTGACCGGGGGGAAGTGAGACTTCATGGTAGTGCAGATTTCCTTTGCAAGCTTGCTTGGTTGGCCAAAAAGGGCGTATGCGTTTTTTCCTGAATATATTCAGGAAAAAACGCATACGCCCTTTTTGGCCAAGTGCATCATTGTGGACGTTCTGCCTCTTTTCCTATGCTTTCAATGCAATTCCAGTCTACCTCCTGAAATCGGTTTCCTGCAATTCTGCCCCGCTTTCAAGTCCTCTTGGCAGCCTTACTTCAGTCTATTTTTGGACGATAGCTGTCATTTATAACTCTGCAGGTTTGTGAATTACAGTGCCCCTGAGCTCCTTTCTTCAACTCGCTTTCTTGTGAGCTGGCCGCAACACCGCAGGATGGCTTCAGGCCCTAATCTGGTTCCGGCACGGCACGCTGAGCCTTTGGTTAATTCCTCTTCCTGGTGGGAAATGAGAGTTAAATTTGCCCGTCCAGACACCTCCAGCTAGTCTCTCATTGGTTCTCGCTATTCCTGTTCATCTTCCGCAGAAATTGCAAACTGGGCCAAACAGGAGGTTAAAGGGCTGACTCTCCAAGTGGGGAGAGTGTTAGTAAAGCGTCTGGAATGTTGCACCCGAGTACCAGGGGAGGAAAACTGAGACATATTTGAACACGTCTCCCGATCACATGGTTGATCATACTCTGGGTTCCACATGCATGTTTTAGCTGAAGGAAGAATACCTTAAACCTGGAGAGTTGAAACCCGTGGAATGGGTACCATGCAATATGACTTCAAAGGGTCTTCATTTGCTCACCGAACCTCTCCAATCCTATCACTGCTGCGTTTATGCCCCTGTACACATGCTTGATTCTCTTTCGGAGACATAGCAATCCATAGGTTTTAAGATACTTACTAGTCAGGTACATTCTTAGGCGTTTAATATGCGGTGTTGAGTCCATTTCGTTGAGCAAGGAGTAGCTCTTGTCTATTCCATATTTGGCTTAAGGAACTTTATCTGTGCTCATTTCAATCTCTGGTTTTATGCAGCACCCCAACTCACCTTTCCCCTTAAGCAAGCATAAGTTGGTTTTCTAAATTTGAGACCCTGTTCTGTTCTGTAATTCAGTTCCTGTGTAGCCAAGTTTACATTCCGTGTATTACTGATATCTTATGATGTTTCTTTTTCTGTGTGACTTATTTCAGTTAGAATCATCATACCTGAATCCACTCATTGTGCTGCTAAGGGCCTGATGACATAGATTTCATTGCTGAGTGATATTGCTTTGTAAGTAAATACCACAACTTCTTTATCCATTTTTCACTTTCTGCGATGTTGAACTTGTACTGTAAACGAGGTTCTTGTAAACAGAGGCGTCCCAAACTTTGGGGTGGCTGTGTCTTTTTGATTTTAATTTCCCTAAGCTATAGGACCATAAGTGGAAGTGCCCTAGGCTCTGTTGCTTTGTTTTTTAGATGTTTCAGGAAACACCATACACTTGTCCCGAGTGTCTGTTGGCAATTTACATCCCGCCCATCAGCATAACAAGGCTCCCAGTTCTCCATGGCCTGTCCTGCCTTTCTGGATTTTACACTTTTTTCAGATGGCCCTATTGACCGGGGGGAAGTGAGACTTCATTGTAGTGCAGATTTCCTTTGCAAGCTTGCTTGGTTGGCCAAAAAGGGCGTATGCGTTTTTTCCTGAATATATTCAGGAAAAAACGCATACGCCCTTTTTGGCCAAGTGCATCATTGTGGACGTTCTGCCTCTTTTCCTATGCTTTCAATGCAATTCCAGTCTACCTCCTGAAATCGGTTTCCTGCAATTCTGCCCCGCTTTCAAGTCCTCTTGGCAGCCTTACTTCAGTCTATTTTTGGACGATAGCTGTCATTTATAACTCTGCAGGTTTGTGAATTACAGTGCCCCTGAGCTCCTTTCTTCAACTCGCTTTCTTGTGAGCTGGCCGCAACACCGCAGGATGGCTTCAGGCCCTAATCTGGTTCCGGCACGGCACGCTGAGCCTTTGGTTAATTCCTCTTCCTGGTGGGAAATGAGAGTTAAATTTGCCCGTCCAGACACCTCCAGCTAGTCTCTCATTGGTTCTCGCTATTCCTGTTCATCTTCCGCAGAAATTGCAAACTGGGCCAAACAGGAGGTTAAAGGGCTGACTCTCCAAGTGGGGAGAGTGTTAGTAAAGCGTCTGGAATGTTGCACCCGAGTACCAGGGGAGGAAAACTGAGACATATTTGAACACGTCTCCCGATCACATGGTTGATCATACTCTGGGTTCCACATGCATGTTTTAGCTGAAGGAAGAATACCTTAAACCTGGGAGTTGAAACCCGTGGAATGGGTACCATGCAATATGACTTCAAAGGGTCTTCATTTGCTCACCGAACCTCTCCAATCCTATCACTGCTGCGTTTATGCCCCTGTACACATGCTTGATTCTCTTTCGGAGACATAGCAATCCATAGGTTTTAAGATACTTACTAGTCAGGTACATTCTTAGGCGTTTAATATGCGGTGTTGAGTCCATTTCGTTGAGCAAGGAGTAGCTCTTGTCTATTCCATATTTGGCTTAAGGAACTTTATCTGTGCTCATTTCAATCTCTGGTTTTATGCAGCACCCCAACTCACCTTTCCCCTTAAGCAAGCATAAGTTGGTTTTCTAAATTTGAGACCCTGTTCTGTTCTGTAATTCAGTTCCTGTGTAGCCAAGTTTACATTCCGTGTATTACTGATATCTTATGATGTTTCTTTTTCTGTGTGACTTATTTCAGTTAGAATCATCATACCTGAATCCACTCATTGTGCTGCTAAGGGCCTGATGACATAGATTTCATTGCTGAGTGATATTGCTTTGTAAGTAAATACCACAACTTCTTTATCCATTTTTCACTTTCTGCGATGTTGAACTTGTACTGTAAACGAGGTTCTTGTAAACAGAGGCGTCCCAAACTTTGGGGTGGCTGTGTCTTTTTGATTTTAATTTCCCTAAGCTATAGGACCATAAGTGGAAGTGCCCTAGGCTCTGTTGCTTTGTTTTTTAGATGTTTCAGGAAACACCATACACTTCTCCCGAGTGTCTGTTGGCAATTTACATCCCGCCCATCAGCATAACAAGGCTCCCAGTTCTCCATGGCCTGTCCTGCCTTTCTGGATTTTACACTTTTTTCAGATGGCCCTTTTGACCGGGGGGAAGTGAGACTTCATTGTAGTGCAGATTTCCTTTGCAAGCTTGCTTGGTTGGCCAAAAAGGGCGTATGCGTTTTTTCCTGAATATATTCAGGAAAAAACGCATACGCCCTTTTTGGCCAAGTGCATCATTGTGGACGTTCTGCCTCTTTTCCTATGCTTTCAATGCAATTCCAGTCTACCTCCTGAAATCGGTTTCCTGCAATTCTGCCCCGCTTTCAAGTCCTCTTGGCAGCCTTACTTCAGTCTATTTTTGGACGATAGCTGTCATTTATAACTCTGCAGGTTTGTGAATTACAGTGCCCCTGAGCTCCTTTCTTCAACTCGCTTTCTTGTGAGCTGGCCGCAACACCGCAGGATGGCTTCAGGCCCTAATCTGGTTCCGGCACGGCACGCTGAGCCTTTGGTTATTTCCTCTTCCTGGTGGGAAATGAGAGTTAAATTTGCCCGTCCAGACACCTCCAGCTAGTCTCTCATTGGTTCTCGCTATTCCTGTTCATCTTCCGCAGAAATTGCAAACTGGGCCAAACAGGAGGTTAAAGGGCTGACTCTCCAAGTGGGGAGAGTGTTAGTAAAGCGTCTGGAATGTTGCACCCGAGTACCAGGGGAGGAAAACTGAGACATATTTGAACACGTCTCCCGATCACATGGTTGATCATACTCTGGGTTCCACATGCATGTTTTAGCTGAAGGAAGAATACCTTAAACCTGGGAGTTGAAACCCGTGGAATGGGTACCATGCAATATGACTTCAAAGGGTCTTCATTTGCTCACCGAACCTCTCCAATCCTATCACTGCTGCGTTTATGCCCCTGTACACATGCTTGATTCTCTTTCGGAGACATAGCAATCCATAGGTTTTAAGATACTTACTAGTCAGGTACATTCTTAGGCGTTTAATATGCGGTGTTGAGTCCATTTCGTTGAGCAAGGAGTAGCTCTTGTCTATTCCATATTTGGCTTAAGGAACTTTATCTGTGCTCATTTCAATCTCTGGTTTTATGCAGCACCCCAACTCACCTTTCCCCTTAAGCAAGCATAAGTTGGTTTTCTAAATTTGAGACCCTGTTCTGTTCTGTAATTCAGTTCCTGTGTAGCCAAGTTTACATTCCGTGTATTACTGATATCTTATGATGTTTCTTTTTCTGTGTGACTTATTTCAGTTAGAATCATCATACCTGAATCCACTCATTGTGCTGCTAAGGGCCTGATGACATAGATTTCATTGCTGAGTGATATTGCTTTGTAAGTAAATACCACAACTTCTTTATCCATTTTTCACTTTCTGCGATGTTGAACTTGTACTGTAAACGAGGTTCTTGTAAACAGAGGCGTTCCAAACTTTGGGGTGGCTGTGTCTTTTTGATTTTAATTTCCCTAAGCTATAGGACCATAAGTGGAAGTGCCCTAGGCTCTGTTGCTTTGTTTTTTAGATGTTTCAGGAAACACCATACACTTCTCCCGAGTGTCTGTTGGCAATTTACATCCCGCCCATCAGCATAACAAGGCTCCCAGTTCTCCATGGCCTGTCCTGCCTTTCTGGATTTTACACTTTTTTCAGATGGCCCTTTTGACCGGGGGGAAGTGAGACTTCATTGTAGTGCAGATTTCCTTTGCAAGCTTGCTTGGTTGGCCAAAAAGGGCGTATGCGTTTTTTCCTGAATATATTCAGGAAAAAACGCATACGCCCTTTTTGGCCAAGTGCATCATTGTGGACGTTCTGCCTCTTTTCCTATGCTTTCAATGCAATTCCAGTCTACCTCCTGAAATCGGTTTCCTGCAATTCTGCCCCGCTTTCAAGTCCTCTTGGCAGCCTTACTTCAGTCTATTTTTGGACGATAGCTGTCATTTATAACTCTGCAGGTTTGTGAATTACAGTGCCCCTGAGCTCCTTTCTTCAACTCGCTTTCTTGTGAGCTGGCCGCAACACCGCAGGATGGCTTCAGGCCCTAATCTGGTTCCGGCACGGCACGCTGAGCCTTTGGTTAATTCCTCTTCCTGGTGGGAAATGAGAGTTAAATTTGCCCGTCCAGACACCTCCAGCTAGTCTCTCATTGGTTCTCGCTATTCCTGTTCATCTTCCGCAGAAATTGCAAACTGGGCCAAACAGGAGGTTAAAGGCGCTGACTCTCCAAGTGGGGAGAGTGTTAGTAAAGCGTCTGGAATGTTGCACCCGAGTACCAGGGGAGGAAAACTGAGACATATTTGAACACGTCTCCCGATCACATGGTTGATCATACTCTGGGTTCCACATGCATGTTTTAGCTGAAGGAAGAATACCTTAAACCTGGAGAGTTGAAACCCGTGGAATGGGTACCATGCAATATGACTTCAAAGGGTCTTCATTTGCTCACCGAACCTCTCCAATCCTATCACTGCTGCGTTTATGCCCCTGTACACATGCTTGATTCTCTTTCGGAGACATAGCAATCCATAGGTTTTAAGATACTTACTAGTCAGGTACATTCTTAGGCGTTTAATATGCGGTGTTGAGTCCATTTCGTTGAGCAAGGAGTAGCTCTTGTCTATTCCATATTTGGCTTAAGGAACTTTATCTGTGCTCATTTCAATCTCTGGTTTTATGCAGCACCCCAACTCACCTTTCCCCTTAAGCAAGCATAAGTTGGTTTTCTAAATTTGAGACCCTGTTCTGTTCTGTAATTCAGTTCCTGTGTAGCCAAGTTTACATTCCGTGTATTACTGATATCTTATGATGTTTCTTTTTCTGTGTGACTTATTTCAGTTAGAATCATCATACCTGAATCCACTCATTGTGCTGCTAAGGGCCTGATGACATAGATTTCATTGCTGAGTGATATTGCTTTGTAAGTAAATACCACAACTTCTTTATCCATTTTTCACTTTCTGCGATGTTGAACTTGTACTGTAAACGAGGTTCTTGTAAACAGAGGCGTCCCAAACTTTGGGGTGGCTGTGTCTTTTTGATTTTAATTTCCCTAAGCTATAGGACCATAAGTGGAAGTGCCCTAGGCTCTGTTGCTTTGTTTTTTAGATGTTTCAGGAAACACCATACACTTCTCCCGAGTGTCTGTTGGCAATTTACATCCCGCCCATCAGCATAACAAGGCTCCCAGTTCTCCATGGCCTGTCCTGCCTTTCTGGATTTTACACTTTTTTCAGATGGCCCTTTTGACCGGGGGGAAGTGAGACTTCATTGTAGTGCAGATTTCCTTTGCAAGCTTGCTTGGTTGGCCAAAAAGGGCGTATGCGTTTTTTCCTGAATATATTCAGGAAAAAACGCATACGCCCTTTTTGGCCAAGTGCATCATTGTGGACGTTCTGCCTCTTTTCCTATGCTTTCAATGCAATTCCAGTCTACCTCCTGAAATTGGTTTCCTGCAATTCTGTCCCGCTTTCAAGTCCTCTTGGCAGCCTTACTTCAGTCTATTTTTGGACGATAGCTGTCATTTATAACTCTGCAGGTTTGTGAATTACAGTGCCCCTGAGCTCCTTTCTTCAACTCGCTTTCTTGTGAGCTGGCCGCAACACCGCAGGATGGCTTCAGGCCCTAATCTGGTTCCGGCACGGCACGCTGAGCCTTTGGTTATTCCTCTTCCTGGTGGGAAATGAGAGTTAAATTTGCCCGTCCAGACACCTCCAGCTAGTCTCTCATTGGTTCTCGCTATTCCTGTTCATCTTCCGCAGAAATTGCAAACTGGGCCAAACAGGAGGTTAAAGGGCTGACTCTCCAAGTGGGGAGAGTGTTAGTAAAGCGTCTGGAATGTTGCACCCGAGTACCAGGGGAGGAAAACTGAGACATATTTGAACACGTCTCCCGATCACATGGTTGATCATACTCTGGGTTCCACATGCATGTTTTAGCTGAAGGAAGAATACCTTAAACCTGGAGAGTTGAAACCCGTGGAATGGGTACCATGCAATATGACTTCAAAGGGTCTTCATTTGCTCACCGAACCTCTCCAATCCTATCACTGCTGCGTTTATGCCCCTGTACACATGCTTGATTCTCTTTCGGAGACATAGCAATCCATAGGTTTTAAGATACTTACTAGTCAGGTACATTCTTAGGCGTTTAATATGCGGTGTTGAGTCCATTTCGTTGAGCAAGGAGTAGCTCTTGTCTATTCCATATTTGGCTTAAGGAACTTTATCTGTGCTCATTTCAATCTCTGGTTTTATGCAGCACCCCAACTCACCTTTCCCCTTAAGCAAGCATAAGTTGGTTTTCTAAATTTGAGACCCTGTTCTGTTCTGTAATTCAGTTCCTGTGTAGCCAAGTTTACATTCCGTGTATTACTGATATCTTATGATGTTTCTTTTTCTGTGTGACTTATTTCAGTTAGAATCATCATACCTGAATCCACTCATTGTGCTGCTAAGGGCCTGATGACATAGATTTCATTGCTGAGTGATATTGCTTTGTAAGTAAATACCACAACTTCTTTATCCATTTTTCACTTTCTGCGATGTTGAACTTGTACTGTAAACGAGGTTCTTGTAAACAGAGGCGTCCCAAACTTTGGGGTGGCTGTGTCTTTTTGATTTTAATTTCCCTAAGCTATAGGACCATAAGTGGAAGTGCCCTAGGCTCTGTTGCTTTGTTTTTTAGATGTTTCAGGAAACACCATACACTTCTCCCGAGTGTCTGTTGGCAATTTACATCCCGCCCATCAGCATAACAAGGCTCCCAGTTCTCCATGGCCTGTCCTGCCTTTCTGGATTTTACACTTTTTTCAGATGGCCCTTTTGACCGGGGGAAGTGAGACTTCATTGTAGTGCAGATTTCCTTTGCAAGCTTGCTTGGTTGGCCAAAAAGGGCGTATGCGTTTTTTCCTGAATATATTCAGGAAAAAACGCATACGCCCTTTTTGGCCAAGTGCATCATTGTGGACGTTCTGCCTCTTTTCCTATGCTTTCAATGCAATTCCAGTCTACCTCCTGAAATCGGTTTCCTGCAATTCTGCCCCGCTTTCAAGTCCTCTTGGCAGCCTTACTTCAGTCTATTTTTGGACGATAGCTGTCATTTATAACTCTGCAGGTTTGTGAATTACAGTGCCCCTGAGCTCCTTTCTTCAACTCGCTTTCTTGTGAGCTGGCCGCAACACCGCAGGATGGCTTCAGGCCCTAATCTGGTTCCGGCACGGCACGCTGAGCCTTTGGTTAATTCCTCTTCCTGGTGGGAAATGAGAGTTAAATTTGCCCGTCCAGACACCTCCAGCTAGTCTCTCATTGGTTCTCGCTATTCCTGTTCATCTTCCGCAGAAATTGCAAACTGGGCCAAACAGGAGGTTAAAGGGCTGACTCTCCAAGTGGGGAGAGTGTTAGTAAAGCGTCTGGAATGTTGCACCCGAGTACCAGGGGAGGAAAACTGAGACATATTTGAACACGTCTCCCGATCACATGGTTGATCATACTCTGGGTTCCACATGCATGTTTTAGCTGAAGGAAGAATACCTTAAACCTGGGAGTTGAAACCCGTGGAATGGGTACCATGCAATATGACTTCAAAGGGTCTTCATTTGCTCACCGAACCTCTCCAATCCTATCACTGCTGCGTTTATGCCCCTGTACACATGCTTGATTCTCTTTCGGAGACATAGCAATCCATAGGTTTTAAGATACTTACTAGTCAGGTACATTCTTAGGCGTTTAATATGCGGTGTTGAGTCCATTTCGTTGAGCAAGGAGTAGCTCTTGTCTATTCCATATTTGGCTTAAGGAACTTTATCTGTGCTCATTTCAATCTCTGGTTTTATGCAGCACCCCAACTCACCTTTCCCCTTAAGCAAGCATAAGTTGGTTTTCTAAATTTGAGACCCTGTTCTGTTCTGTAATTCAGTTCCTGTGTAGCCAAGTTTACATTCCGTGTATTACTGATATCTCATGAAGTTTCTTTTTCTGTGTGACTTATTTCAGTTAGAATCATCATACCTGAATCCACTCATTGTGCTGCTAAGGGCCTGATGACATAGATTTCATTGCTGAGTGATATTGCTTTGTAAGTAAATACCACAACTTCTTTATCCATTTTTCACTTTCTGCGATGTTGAACTTGTACTGTAAACGAGGTTCTTGTAAACAGAGTTGTCCCAAACTTTGGGGTGGCTGTGTCTTTTTGATTTTAATTTCCCTAAGCTATAGGACCATAAGTGGAAGTGCCCTAGGCTCTGTTGCTTTGTTTTTTAGATGTTTCAGGAAACACCATACACTTCTCCCGAGTGTCTGTTGGCAATTTACATCCCGCCCATCAGCATAACAAGGCTCCCAGTTCTCCATGGCCTGTCCTGCCTTTCTGGATTTTACACTTTTTTCAGATGGCCCTTTTGATCAGGGGGTAGTGAGACTTCATTGTAGTGCAGATTTCCTTTGCAAGCTTGCTTGGTTGGCCAAAAAGGGCGTATGCGTTTTTTCCTGAATATATTCAGGAAAAAACGCATACGCCCTTTTTGGCCAAGTGCATCATTGTGGACGTTCTGCCTCTTTTCCTATGCTTTCAATGCAATTCCAGTCTACCTCCTGAAATCGGTTTCCTGCAATTCTGCCCCGCTTTCAAGTCCTCTTGGCAGCCTTACTTCAGTCTATTTTTGGACGATAGCTGTCATTTATAACTCTGCAGGTTTGTGAATTACAGTGCCCCTGAGCTCCTTTCTTCAACTCGCTTTCTTGTGACCTGGCCGCAACACCGCAGGATGGCTTCAGGCCCTAATCTGGTTCCGGCACGGCACGCTGAGCCTTTGGTTATTTCCTCTTCCTGGTGGGAAATGAGAGTTAAATTTGCCCGTCCAGACACCTCCAGCTAGTCTCTCATTGGTTCTCGCTATTCCTGTTCATCTTCCGCAGAAATTGCAAACTGGGCCAAACAGGAGGTTAAAGGCGCTGACTCTCCAAGTGGGGAGAGTGTTAGTAAAGCGTCTGGAATGTTGCACCCGAGTACCAGGTACGAAAACTGAGACATATTTGAACACGTCTCCCGATCACATGGTTGATCATACTCTGGGTTCCACATGCATGTTTTAGCTGAAGGAAGAATACCTTAAACCTGGAGAGTTGAACCCGTGTAATGGGTACCATGCAATATGACTTCAAAGGGTCTTCATTTGCTCACCGAACCTCTCCAATCCTATCACTGCTGCGTTTATGCCCCTGTACACATGCTTGATTCTCTTTCGGAGTCATAGCAATCCATAGGTTTTAAGATACTTACTAGTCAGGTACATTCTTAGGCGTTTAATATGCGGTGTTGAGTCCATTTCGTTGAGCAAGGAGTAGCTCTTGTCTATTCCATATTTGGCTTAAGGAACTTTATCTGTGCTCATTTCAATCTCTGGTTTTATGCAGCACCCCAACTCACCTTTCCCCTTAAGCAAGCATAAGTTGGTTTTCTAAATTTGAGACCCTGTTCTGTTCTGTAATTCAGTTCCTGTGTAGCCAAGTTTACATTCCGTGTATTACTGATATCTTATGATGTTTCTTTTTCTGTGTGACTTATTTCAGTTAGAATCATCATACCTGAATCCACTCATTGTGCTGCTAAGGGCCTGATGACATAGATTTCATTGCTGAGTGATATTGCTTTGTAAGTAAATACCACAACTTCTTTATCCATTTTTCACTTTCTGCGATGTTGAACTTGTACTGTAAACGAGGTTCTTGTAAACAGAGCCGTTCCAAACTTTGGGGTGGCTGTGTCTTTTTGATTTTAATTTCCCTAAGCTATAGGACCATAAGTGGAAGTGCCCTAGGCTCTGTTGCTTTGTTTTTTAGATGTTTCAGGAAACACCATACACTTCTCCCGAGTGTCTGTTGGCAATTTACATCCCGCCCATCAGCATAACAAGGCTCCCAGTTCTCCATGGCCTGTCCTGCCTTTCTGGATTTTACACTTTTTTCAGATGGCCCTTTTGACCGGGGGGAAGTGAGACTTCATTGTAGTGCAGATTTCCTTTGCAAGTTTGCTTGGTTGGCCAAAAAGGGCGTATGCGTTTTTTCCTGAATATATTCAGGAAAAAACGCATACGCCCTTTTTGGCCAAGTGCATCATTGTGGACGTTCTGCCTCTTTTCCTATGCTTTCAATGCAATTCCAGTCTACCTCCTGAAATCGGTTTCCTGCAATTCTGCCCCGCTTTCAAGTCCTCTTGGCAGCCTTACTTCAGTCTATTTTTGGACGATAGCTGTCATTTATAACTCTGCAGGTTTGTGAATTACAGTGCCCCTGAGCTCCTTTCTTCAACTCGCTTTCTTGTGAGCTGGCCGCAACACCGCAGGATGGCTTCAGGCCCTAATCTGGTTCCGGCACGGCACGCTGAGCCTTTGGTTAATTCCTCTTCCTGGTGGGAAATGAGAGTTAAATTTGCCCGTCCAGACACCTCCAGCTAGTCTCTCATTGGTTCTCGCTATTCCTGTTCATCTTCCGCAGAAATTGCAAACTGGGCCAAACAGGAGGTTAAAGGGGCTGACTCTCCAAGTGGGGAGAGTGTTAGTAAAGCGTCTGGAATGTTGCACCCGAGTACCAAGGGAGGAAAACTGAGACATATTTGAACACGTCTCCCGTTCACATGGTTGATCATACTCTGGGTTCCACATGCATGTTTTAGCTGAAGGAAGAATACCTTAAACCTGGAGAGTTGAGACCCGTGGAATGGGTACCATGCAATATGACTTCAAAGGGTCTTCATTTGCTCACCGAACCTCTCCAATCCTATCACTGCTGCGTTTATGCCCCTGTACACATGCTTGATTCTCTTTCGGAGACATAGCAATCCATAGGTTTTAAGATACTTACTAGTCAGGTACATTCTTAGGCGTTTAATATGCGTGTTGAGTCCATTTCGTTGAGCAAGGAGTAGCTCTTGTCTATTCCATATTTGGCTTAAGGAACTTTATCTGTGCTCATTTCAATCTCTGGTTTTATGCAGCACCCCAACTCACCTTTCCCCTTAAGCAAGCATAAGTTGGTTTTCTAAATTTGAGACCCTGTTCTGTTCTGTAATTCAGTTCCTGTGTAGCCAAGTTTACATTCCGTGTATTACTGATATCTTATGATGTTTCTTTTTCTGTGTGACTTATTTCAGTTAGAATCATCATACCTGAATCCACTCATTGTGCTGCTAAGGGCCTGATGACATAGATTTCATTGCTGAGTGATATTGCTTTGTAAGTAAATACCACAACTTCTTTATCCATTTTTCAATTTCTGCGATGTTGAACTTGTACTGTAAACGAGGTTCTTGTAAACAGAGGGGTCTCAAACTTTGGGGTGGCTGTGTCTTTTTGATTTTAATTTCCCTAAGCTATAGGACCATAAGTGGAAGTGCCCTAGGCTCTGTTGCTTTGTTTTTTAGATGTTTCAGGAAACACCATACACTTCTCCCGAGTGTCTGTTGGCAATTTACATCCCGCCCATCAGCATAACAAGGCTCCCAGTTCTCCATGGCCTGTCCTGCCTTTCTGGATTTTACACTTTTTTCAGATGGCCCTTTTGACCGGGGGAAGTGAGACTTCATTGTAGTGCAGATTTCCTTTGCAAGCTTGCTTGGTTGGCCAAAAAGGGCGTATGCGTTTTTTCCTGAATATATTCAGGAAAAAACGCATACGCCCTTTTTGGCCAAGTGCATCATTGTGGACGTTCTGCCTCTTTTCCTATGCTTTCAATGCAATTCCAGTCTACCTCCTGAAATCGGTTTCCTGCAATTCTGCCCCGCTTTCAAGTCCTCTTGGCAGCCTTACTTCAGTCTATTTGGACGATAGCTGTCATTTATAACTCTGCAGGTTGTGAATTACAGTGCCCCTGAGCTCCTTTCTTCAACTCGCTTTCTTGTGAGCTGGCCGCAACACCGCAGGATGGCTTCAGGCCCTAATCTGGTTCCGGCACGGCACGCTGAGCCTTGGTTATTTCCTCTTCCTGGTGGGAAATGAGAGTTAAATTTGCCCGTCCAGACACCTCCAGCTAGCCTCTCATTGGTTCTCGCTATTCCTGTTCATCTTCCGCAGAAATTGCAAACTGGGCCAAACAGGAGGTTAAAGGCGCTGACTCTCCAAGTGGGGAGAGTGTTAGTAAAGCGTCTGGAATGTTGCACCCGAGTACCAGGTACGAAAACTGAGACATATTTGAACACGTCTCCCGATCACATGGTTGATCATACTGGGTTCCACATGCATGTTTTAGCTGAAGGAAGAATACCTTAAACCTGGAGAGTTGAAGACCCGTGGAATGGGTACCATGCAATATGACTTCAAAGGGTCTTCATTTGCTCACCGAACCTCTCCAATCCTATCACTGCTGCGTTTATGCCCCTGTACACATGCTTGATTCTCTTTTGGAGACATAGCAATCCATAGGTTTTAAGATACTTACTAGTCAGGTACATTCTTAGGCGTTTAATATGCGGTGTTGAGTCCATTTCGTTGAGCAAGGAGTAGCTCTTGTCTATTCCATATTTGGCTTAAGGAACTTTATCTGTGCTCATTTCAATCTCTGGTTTTATGCAGCACCCCAACTCACCTTACCCTTAAGCAAGCATAAGTTGGTTTTCTAAATTTGAGACCCTGTTCTGTTCTGTAATTCAGTTCCTGTGTAGCCAAGTTTACATCCGTGTATTACTGATATCTTATGATGTTTCTTTTTCTGTGTGACTTATTTCAGTTAGAATCATCATACCTGAATCCACTCATTGTGCTGCTAAGGGCCTGATGACATAGATTTCATTGCTGAGTGATATTGCTTGTAAGTAATACCACAACTTCTTTATCCATTTTTCACTTTCTGCGATGTGAACTTGTACTGTAAACGAGGTTCTTGTAAACAGAGCCGTCCAAACTTTGGGGTGGCTGTGTCTTTTTGATTTTAATTTCCCTAAGCTATAGGACCATAAGTGGAAGTGCCCTAGGCTCTGTTGCTTTGTTTTTTAGATGTTTCAGGAAACACCATACACTTCTCCCGAGTGTCTGTTGGCAATTTACATCCCGCCCATCAGCATAACAAGGCTCCCAGTTCTCCATGGCCTGTCCTGCCTTTCTGGATTTTACACTTTTTTCAGATGGCCCTTTTGACCGGGGGGAAGTGAGACTTCATTGTAGTGCAGATTTCCTTTGCAAGCTTGCTTGGTTGGCCAAAAAGGGCGTATGCGTTTTTTCCTGAATATATTCAGGAAAAAACGCATACGCCCTTTTGGCCAAGTGCATCATTGTGGACGTTCTGCCTCTTTTCCTATGCTTTCAATGCAATTCCAGTCTACCTCCTGAAATCGGTTTCCTGCAATTCTGCCCCGCTTTCAAGTCCTCTTGGCAGCCTTACTTCAGTCTATTTTTGGACGATAGCTGTCATTTATAACTCTGCAGGTTTGTGAATTACAGTGCCCCTGAGCTCCTTTCTTCAACTCGCTTTCTTGTGAGCTGGCCGCAACACCGCAGGATGGCTTCAGGCCCTAATCTGGTTCCGGCACGGCACGCTGAGCCTTTGGTTAATTCCTCTTCCTGGTGGGAAATGAGAGTTAAATTTGCCCGTCCAGACACCTCCAGCTAGTCTCTCATTGGTTCTCGCTATTCCTGTTCATCTTCCGCAGAAATTGCAAACTGGGCCAAACAGGAGGTTAAAGGGACTGACTCTCCAAGTGGGGAGAGTGTTAGTAAAGCGTCTGGAATGTTGCACCCGAGTACCAGGGGAGGAAAACTGAGACATATTTGAACACGTCTCCCGTTCACATGGTTGATCATACTCTGGGTTCCACATGCATGTTTTAGCTGAAGGAAGAATACCTTAACCTGGAGAGTTGAGACCCGTGGAATGGGTACCATGCAATATGACTTCAAAGGGTCTTCATTTGCTCACCGAACCTCTCCAATCCTATCACTGCTGCGTTTATGACCCTTGTATACACGCTTGATTCTCTTTTGGAGACATAGCAATCCATAGGTTTTAAGATACTTACTAGTCAGGTACATTCTTAGGCGTTTAATATGCGGTGTTGAGTCCATTTCGTTGAGCAAGGAGTAGCTCTTGTCTATTCCATATTTGGCTTAAGGAACTTTATCTGTGCTCATTTCAATCTCTGGTTTTATGCAGCACCCCAACTCACCTTTCCCCTTAAGCAAGCATAAGTTGGTTTTCTAAATTTGAGACCCTGTTCTGTTTTGGAATTCAGTTCCTGTGTAGCCAAGTTTACATTCCGTGTATTAGTGATATCTTATGATGTTTCTTTTCTGTGTGACTTATTTCAGTTAGAATCATCATACCTGAATCCACTCATTGTGCTGCTACGGGCCTGATGACATAGATTTCATTGCTGAGTGATACTGCATTGTACGTAAGTACCACAAGTTCTTTATCCATTTTTCACTTTCTGCGATGTTGAACTTGTACTGTAAACGAGGTTCTTGTAAACAGAGGCGTCCCAAACTTTGGGGTGGCTGTGTCTTTTGATTTTAATTTCCCTAAGCTATAGGACCATAAGTGGAAGTGCCCTAGGCTCTGTTGCTTTGTTTTTTAGATGTTTCAGGAAACACCATACACTTCTCCCGAGTGTCTGTTGGCAATTTACATCCCCCATCAGCATAACAAGGCTCCCAGTTCTCCATGGCCTGTCCTGCCTTTCTGGATTTTACACTTTTTCAGATGGCCCTTTTGACCGGGGGGAAGTGAGACTTCATTGTAGTGCAGATTTCCTTTGCAAGCTTGCTTGGTTGGCCAAAAAGGGCGTATGCGTTTTTCCTGAATATATTCAGGAAAAAAAGCATAAGCCCTTTTTTGGCCAAGTGCATCATTGTGGACGTTCTGCCTCTTTTCCTATGCTTTCAATGCCCGCAATTTCCAGTCTACCTCCTGAAATCGGTTTCCTGCAATTCTGCCCCGCTTTCAA